>NW_017306829.1:829340-900002 GCF_000935625.1 Nanorana parkeri | reverse complement strand
AGTGCTCAGCCACTGGATCAGACCTGTGTCTTCCAGCACAGGCGTCCTGGGATCTTTCTGGACTGAACTGGACTCTGCTTTCTCCCTATCCTGATAGCAATCTCGTACCAGCAGCTGAGATGGGACTTTAATCTGATGCGTGACAGGCGAGATGTTTTTTAATATCCTGTAAGTGCATTACTTTTACCCTTATTAAATAGTCACTTTATACTGCACTTAGATCGGTGCGCCGGTTTTCTATGTTTTCTTTACAGTGCTGTTATATGGATGTTTCCCTATCCAACCAACCAGGCTGCAGGATCGGTGCATACATCTTCTCTGGAGTAATTACCAGTATAACTGGAGTTCATTTGATACTATCCATATATAGTCCATAAACAATCGATCTTTTTGCGCAAGTTGATGATTCTTTTTCATGTTGGACGTTTGTAATGTATATGTAGTATATATATACAGCACACACCTCCACTACACTCCAGCAATAGATTTACAATTCTCCCCTGCTAACATGAATAGGTTAAATCATGATCCATAGTACATAACATGTAGTTGTACTATTGATCATTTAAAGTCGCATGTCCCTTTTAAAAAAAGTATCGGTAATTGGTATTGGCAAGTACATGAGGGGAAGTACTTGTACCTGGCCCTGAAAAAGTGGTATCGGGACATCCCTAATTTTCATCCATGCAACTAATGTTTAAATCAAATTGGGCTTAGCGGAAAGTAAATGTCACATTTTTAAAAATAAAGATCAATATATGTTTTTAGCTTTTTGAACTTACCCTAAGTCATCAAAAACCACAACATATAGCTAAATCTGCGTTTCACACTATACATTACAGCTGTAAATTGTACTTATCATTTACATGGGAGTGCATATGGGCACAGAGGATGCTCACATAGCTCCAGAGTTTAAATTTGAGCATTGGGTGGCCCTTCAGCCCTCGTTCACACCTGAACGTTTTGTAGCCTGTTCTACGATCGACGAACGCTCTACAAAACGCTCAAACATCTAAATCCAATTGTATTCAATGGGTCTGGTTCACACCTTGGCGTATTTCAGCCCGTCCCTAACGCGCTACAAAACGGCCCACACCTGAAAAGGTACATGTACTACTTTGGGCCGTTTTTGTTGCGCGTTTCCATTGGGATACAGCCGAGTAGCCCTCGGAAACGCGCGACAACCGTGCATATGCAATACGCCTAGGTGTGAACCAGGGCTTAGGCACTACCGAGCTTTACAAGTTTCAGTTAAAGAATTAAAGGAGCGGGGTGGAACATTTTGTGCCTGAACAGAGGCAATCAGTGTTCCAGTATTCAGAAAGCCATGGGTTCCAGCTGGCTGAATACAATAGCGGACAGGGAAAATTCCTCTACCAATGCTATTTAGCATGAACAGGGGAAACAAGTGGTCTGAATGAGAGATATTTAGCTGTGTAAAGATAGTTTATTATTATTTTCAGTGACCTTATGTCCCTGACAATTTGAAGCACATAGGAGCAAGAAGGTTTTCATTTCTTATAAAGGGCTTGTGTATTTGTAATTAAATGATGCAATTTAGCTTTTACTCAGGCTGAAGAATTATTAAAAAGATCCTGTCAGGTCTCCTACCAAATGGAGCTGCCTTTTCCCTGCAAGAGAAGAATTAGTATAGTCACTTCTCTGGCAGCCAGTGTCCCCTACCTCCCCTCCAATCCATGCTAAAGCCTCTGTCAGAGTCTTTGGCATTTGACACTTCTGGGAGTCCCCAGATGCTTGCCATGGTTGCTTTCTCAGACACCTACATTACTGTGGTGACCTAGGTTTTCGGAGCAAAGAACTATGGCAAGCAGCAATGGGACACAGTGGCTTACTAGAAAGTGAACTTGAATGACCGACCTCAGGCCTGCATCTTTTAAAATCAAGCCAGCAATGGTAGCTCCAATAACTTTCATCAAAGCTTGAAGTGACACAAACTCAGGAGTTCACTCGGCTGTAGATCCTCAAATCATGTCTGAATTGGTGCTGATACTGTCCTTCCTTCTGGAGGGTGGCTACTTTTGTTCCCCATGGTCCCTGTGTGAGTTGTAAAGTAGCCACCGCTCCAAGCTCACTCCTGTGATGGACTACAATCAATACAAATTAGTAAACAAAACGTGAGATTGTAGTCCATCCAAGGAGTGAGCTTGGAGCGATGGCTGCTTCACAACACACACAGGGACTATGGGGAACAAAAGTAGCCACCCTCCAGAAGGAAGGACAGTGTCAGCACCAATTCAAAGATTATTTGAGGATCTACAGCTGAGTGATACACTAATAGGATACATTTCTGTTAATAGTTGGGGTACTTTAATACATTTTGAGGTTTGACTCCTGTGTTTAGTGTCCCTTTAAGTTTAATTAGAATACAGCAAAAGTACTACTTTTGTCTTGAAGCAGTATACTTACATGATACATTTGTGAATGCATTGATAGGACCGAGCTGTTTAATTAGATAATGTAGAGATTGATTACTTGTGGGTAACGCATACCATTTATTACAGAAATTGTGTTAGCATTTTGGTCAGTTCATGTGAATTGACACTCCAGTACAGAAGTAAATTTGATTGTGTGTAAATGGAATTAGTGTAGTGTGACATTTTTAATGCAGTAAAGACAATGTTCTTCTCTCAGCCTATTGAGAAACACGGTATGGAGAGGAAGCTATGCTAATGAAATGTTCAGTGCTCTAAGCAAAATAAAAAAGGGTTTGTTCTTTGTACACAGTGGATACAGCAGAATGAGAGAAAAAGGTAATTTACCAAGCAATTTTCTGTGCGTGTCTAGATGTGGTGGACAACATTAAGAACTAAGGAAAACATGTTATGTTGCAAGGATATAAATGACTTATTGGGAGGATATATGAAACATGGCAATTGACTAAGTGATGAGTATAAGCCCAGTGTATGCAGAGGGAAAATGTAAACATTTTGACTGCATCTAGATTTTAATTAAGAATAGGAAGACTCCTTCTAGTAGTTTTACAATGGCTGATCAAAGGTACAGGTTGTTTGAAACATATTGGCTGAATATGAAACAAAATAGGGCATCACGTTGCACAGTGACTAGGATAATTTTTTTCCGTTTGACTGAAATTGTGTTGTGGGCAGCACACTATTTTATATTGTTAGATCAAGGCACACAATTATTCTTTATTTTCTATTACAGTTTTAGTTTGTGGACACTGTTATTCTAGTGTAGTTTTTCTTAAACTTTAGTTAGATTATCTGTATCAGGGAACAGAAAACTACCTACAGTATACTTCGAATATATAAGTTCACTTTTAGTACACATCCTATTCTACTCCTTTGCTCCCCCAGTACTTTCAATGCATGTTATATTTACTTATAACCATACTGTCCCTAGATCTTCACTGTGTAGCCTGTCCCTGGGTAGCCTGTCACACAGTCCCTGGGTAAAGTCATTAGAAATCTTCTGAGCTGTACCTGTAAATTCATGCCATGGCCTACATTCTCTTGGTGGGAAGCCTGCCTGTCTGTCACGCTGCCAGGCTGCAGGATGGGCTTTCCACTAAACTAAATAGAATCCATGGTTTGGAGAATGTAACATTTTTGCCAGGTTCTGTTTGAGCATCAGACAGGGCACATGAACCCTGGGGACAGTGTTATAATTTGGTATACCATATGCTAAATAATGCACTTATTATTATTTTAATATTAGCAATTACAGAGAGGATAACGTACCACCAGCAGTACATGTCACCCTATCCTATTGTATAATCCATTATTTTCCTAAGGGACCATTAACAGGACGTAGATTTCACACTTTTAGGTAGCTAAATTGAAGTGTAAATGGAGAACATTTAAAAAACGTTTTTAACTGCGATTGCCTACAGAGAAGTGTAAAACATGAGTTGTTATTGGAATGGAGGAAAACTTAGGAAATGCTGCTCTTTAAGTACCCCTGGATATCACACATACATCATTTTATACCTGTGTTTTTGACAGGTTCATGAGCATCTATGAGAATAGAACATGCTCTACAACTATTCCTGGGCCATTGTATTCAGAGTCTTTCTAAGGGCTATTAGTGGGCTTAGACATTTTCTCTAGTTATTGCCGAGCTGGACAAATCCCAGGAGGAGAAGGAGGTAACCATTGGTCCTTAAAAATTACAGCTGGCACAGATTTTCTCTGTTGTTGTCAATGAAGCTGGCTCCCAAAAAAATCTTGCTGACTCCTGGATTGGACAGACTGGCTCATGAATTTCTTATTCATTTGTCCACCCCTAAGTTATTCCATTGCCCTATTTTGTCAGGAAAAAAAGAATTATGCCAATATACAGAGAGGGTGACATACATATGCACAGTGAAATTTTTCCTACAGTTTTGAACTTTCTGCTCCTATTCCTTTCTCTTTGATCTTTTTGCTTGGGGGCAGAACTGTTAAAAGTAGGGATCTCAGGCTGCAACACTGTAATGTCTTTTCCCTTAGTTAAGCCATGATCAGACTCTCAAAAATAGTCATATAACATTGTGCCGTCAGCAACACATTAAAGAAAACAAATGGTGTTGTTAATTTTAGCTTCTTCAAGCAGGAGACAGGTCAGCCTCCACGGTGGGCCTTACAGCTTGACAGTGGGCTGATGTTTCTTCTTTGAGATAGATTGAATACCACTAACTTGAAGTGTGCCTATCCCAGATTGGTAAGGCTGCAATAGCATAACATTGTAATAGTGGAGAGATACATTCTTAGAAAGTCCTATCCTTGACTGGTTCTCTTGATAGGAGACCAATAACCAAAGCACAGAATTCAATCATGAATTTGTATAGTCAATAGCTGTTAACCTGTTTCCACACTTCTCTATATTTGGATAAACCATTTGAAAACAAAATAACGTTCTATTTCTTTTTGGGCCTTTCACAGGAAACAAAGTGTGCTTCTGATAACATCCTGCTTTTTTGGGCTCTGAACAACAACGTCATAATTGTACAAAATGGCTTGCCATTCAGCAGCTAAAACTGGACTATCCACAGTTAGTCACAGCTGCATGTAGCCTGCCAGTCAACTGTGATCTTTAGTAAATATGTACTGTGCAATACCTAAAGGAAACAGAAAGTGCATGCAAACTTTTAATGTATTATCTAAGGTTACTGGCCATTTCAATCTTGAATATAGCTTTCTGTTAATAACACCTATGTCCCCAAAATACCTGTTACAAATGACTTCTGTGGAAATAATAAATGAAACCTTTTGAAAGTCAGTGGGCTGGTTTTGACACTGCAGCCACTTGCATGCAGGATGGTGAATAATACCCCAGTGGGTTTTAGTGATCATGGGAAAGGATGCATACCTATCAACAAATATACACAGTATCATAATGGTTAACAAAACACAGAAATTGTTGAAAAGGTTGTGGTGCTTCATTAACTTAAAATATTACATAATCAAATGATAAATAGATTAGCACATGCAATCAGAAATATTAAATAAATATACAAGTAAACTCAAATCCCTCAGGCCACTAGCCAAGAAATATTGAAATCAAATTTTAGTCATCCATTTTTTGCGCTTTAAAGGGTAAAAAAACCCAAAAAACTAAAAGAACAAGAGGAGGAATGGGAGTGCATCAGCATGAACTGGGATTAGCACTTCTCGCAAACTGCTGCGGTCTGGAAAAGACCATCTCATCCAATAAGGCGCTGTAACCAAGGCAGAGAAGCAGGTAGTTGGTCAAAGGGGTGGAATGGAGAGCAAAACGTGTGCTGAATTAGTTTCTGGGTACAAATCTAGACGCTTTTTCAGTATCAAGATGTATCCTATCCTAAGCTGTTCCTCTCTATGCGACGTGGGCCCTTTAATTCTTGCACTTGAATTTAAAGTGATAGTAAAGTTAAAAGGTTTTTAAGCTATTTTAAATGCTGAATCACTAACAATGGATGCTTCTTGGTGTTTAAAAGTGTTAGCTTACTGCAGAATCAGCTGGTTCCCTGAGCGCTGGCACTGATATCCTGTTTTAGGATGGCTCCTTTCCCCTGCCGGGTCCTATGGTGCCACCCTTGTGTGTGCTAGTAAGCTGTGTGCGTCTCCACAAACACACAGCCACAGCAAGGCAAGCCACTTCCTTGCTTCCTACCACCCACTCCTCCTGACTTCTTCCTTCCCTTTTCCAAGCTTGCAGATGGATAGCTGCTGCAGACTGCTCTGTCCCCTGTTATCTTGTACTCAACAAAATATTCAGGGAAGTGGAGTTGAGTTGGATCCAGCTGTTTGGAAACATGATGACTGTAAATTTTAGGCAAAATTGTAAAGAAATACTTTGCTGGGCAATCTCTATTTGTTTGATCTGGATTTATTATTGAAACAAATGTTTAGGTGTTTAATACTTTTACTTTAATATAGTCCATGCCATAGGTGGTGTGGCATGGGGTATTTCCATGACCTAATTATTCTGTGCTAAAAGGAGTCTCTCTTTCTGAAATTGAAAGGTTGCTCTTTTGTACACTAGGCTGATTGCGATCAAAAAACAAAAAACCTGGGATTATACTACCAGCTGTAGTTCTTCTCCTATAACAAGCAGAGATCTGCGTGTTCGGCACACACAATGACTGTCAGTGGCTGTTTTTTTTTTTTTTTTTAACTAGTTACCATCTGTGTGTGCATTGAGGCTTCTACATAGATTTATCATAACAGAGAAAGGAATAAAATCACCTTTTTCTAAGCTGGATCTGCATGCAAAGATAAGGTGCACATAACATGTATGCACATGTAGTTATGTCTCCATTTCTCTGCACTTAGCAAGTTTCTAGTTGTTTGTCACATAGAGCGGAGCTGATAATGCAGCACGCTACATCTCTTATGAAAAGATGCTTTGGGGAGGTGATTTCTGGGAAAGTTTAACAGGCTGCAGATCTTACATAATAGCTATTGTAAAGAGAGCTGGCAGACTGCAGGAGAAAGCAGGGTGTGGCGGCGTTATACAGTGCTGCTCAGCCTTAAGGTGCCCATACACCTTACAATTATCTGCAGATTTTCTGTGGTCAGATGGAAAAAGTGCAACAGATTGGCCCTGGTGGAGATTACTCCATCCACACAGTTAAGTGTAGATGGAGGAATCTGTTGCACCTTTTCCATCTGATCATAGAAAATCTGCAGATAATTGTAAGGTGTATGGCCAGCTTTACTATCTCTTCTTTATTACCAATCTGAATATAGTGCTGCTCTTTTACTCTTCATACAGGCTTCAGTGCTATGCTGTCACACAAAATCCAGCATGAATGCATTCTACCAATCCTTACCGATCCAACAGTCAGCTTAACTTGTTACAATTGTGTAAATTTGATACAAAAAAAGAACAATCTTTTAAACATTCACACAGGATGCATATCAACTGGCATATAAAACGGTTAATTGTGTAAAATACTGCCTTGCATCAATCCTAAGGGTGATGTTAGATGACAGTTTCACTTGCTGCTTTTTCCCATGGATAAATGTCACATACGCACAGCTTGAGTTTCAGTGATATTGCTCTTTCCCTGTCATACATAGAAAGCAATGAACTTCCAAAAAGCATGGTACAGAAAAAGCAAGGATTTCCATTTAACAATTCACAACATCTGACTTTCTTAGTCTGGAATCACACTATTGCATTGTGGTAACATGGAGCGGTGTTCACTGTGCATGTTGGTACGCTGTAGTGTCACTGAACGCATGGTAATGCACTATAGTGAAATTATCAGTGTCTGTGTCCTATTGTGGAGATTTATCTTCACTTCCTGTCCTGGACACACCACAGGGAATGAAAGTAAATGCCTACATAATGTCTCCATTGGATGATTTCCTGTCACCTCTTGCGACAACTGTAAAGTTTTGGATTTCTCATCACTTTCTGTCTCAGTGATTACGGTCACCAAGACAAACACTCCAAAGACATGCTGGTAGGTTAATTGGCTCCTCTCTAAGTTGGGATCTTAGACTGTAAACTCCTTGAGGGTAGGGACTGATATGAATGTGTAACTATGTAAAGTGCTGCGTAAATTGTCGGCGCTATATAAAATACCTGTAATATGGGTAATTATATGGACAGTATTGAAAACATGACAGAGGTTCTAATCTTTCTCTGCTTTATACAAAACTAAAAAAAAAAATTCTACTGCCTGTTAGATTAGTTGAGCATTTCTTTGTGATTGCTGTCCATGGTTCTGAAATGTATTTAAAAGGAGACCCTGTCACTTAAAGTGGCATTAGACCGTTAGATTTTTTAACATAAACCAATACTGTAATGTGTGCCTTACTGTAATCCATGGTAGTTTCCCTTCTCTTTGCTGCTCTTCCTTTTGAATCCTCATGTCTTCTCATGCTGGGAGAGAACTTCCCTTTGCAGCTCAGTGCCTCTTCCTGTAGTGCTGGCTCAGGTTGCAAACGTACACACAGACACCATGTATATATTCCAGAGACAAGGCAGTCTGCTGCAAAACAGAAGTTCTGCAGAGCATGAGAACAGATAGGGATTTAAAAGGAAGAGCAGCAAAGAGAAGGGAAACTACCATGGATTACAATAAGGCACACATTACAGTATTGTTTTAGGTTACAAAATATGAGGGTTTAATGTCACTGTCACTTTAATACATTGCAGGTAAAGAGCAGAGCTTTTTCTATTTTAAATGCTTGTTTGCAGTGTTCTAGAAATTATATTTTACTTGCTTGCAATGTGCCTTTGAACTTGCTAGAAAAACTGACTGGTCAATTGCCTAGCACAGTCTTCTCTCTACTTACATGTCATAACCCCTCTTCTAGGAGTGTCTCTGTGTTGGTCTTCGTCCCTCTGCCCTCCCTTCACCTCCCTACATAATGTTTTACATAGCTCCTGGGGGAGAAGTGAAGAAGAATACTATGCAGAGTCAGTTGAGTGACAGCTTTGAGTCTGCTGGTGCCGCTGACATCACTTGCATGATGGCGGCACCCAGCAGCAGCCTCAGGGCTTTTCGATGTCTACACAAGAGAGGCTTTTACAATGTGCATTAGATTGTAAGCTCTCATGGGCAGGGCCCTCCTTACCATCTTGTCTTGATTTGTATTGTAACTTTAATTTCTTCCTTAAAGAATTGTGCAAACTGCTGGTGCTATATACATGCTTTAAAATAATAATAATAATTAAATGCACACACACACTTACAGGAAGTTTTTCTTGAAATGAATGGTCCAGCCACAGGGTTTCTTTAAATAGGAACTATAGTGTTTTAAGTATTTTTCTTTAGATATACATGACTATATGACTATGAACAGGTATTTTGCAGTTTGTTATGAACATGTATATATCTGCTTCTTGCATATGCAAGTGTTTCTGTTTAGTAGTATTGCTTTACTATTCCTGCCTTTTACTTCTAGTCCATTATTATTGACCGATAAAAAAAACAATACACTTTCTATATAGCTTATCTTGTAATCTCAGCAGTTGCTCAGGAGCAAGAGAACAATGCCTAGCTCTGCTTCCTATATAGCTACCTGCCAGAGGAAGAATCTAAAACATGTATATGAAAATCTTAAAAATGGTGAACACCGTGTGGAAAAATATAATAGTCACATATAAAATGACTTTAATTGGACAGTAAGAACTCAACACATTTGTTTACTGAAAATACATCATACCTACCCTCTAAAGGGGTTTGCTAGGGGAAAAAACAAAAAGGTTCTAAACAGATAAACAAGGGTTAACTTTGTAGAAAGTTTTTTTGCTTTGTGGGTTCTTTTTTATACCAGAGCTCCTGTTTATATAGTTTACATGTTTCCTGTCAATCACTAGACTTACATGCTACAAGGATTTTAAATTGTTACAGATTTACAGGGAAAAAGAAGGAAGTCTTCAGAAAGACATTGTAATCTCTAGAGAGAATGGATTACAAATGCTGCCCATAGTATATGTCCCGGAAAAGGCATTTTAAATTATATGCAAATGTTAACTTCACCTGTAAAATATGTCCTTAACTCCCTCCTGGCAAGTTCCCTATTAGTTAGGGAGGTCATTAAAGAACCAATGGGGGAAGGAAGGCAAAGCCAAGGTCAGCTTTCATTATGTATACATTATTTCATTTTGCAGAACACTCATTTTGTGATGGACTAATGTCTTTATTCAACCTCAAATACTATGTAACTATGTAACAGAAGGCATGGAATCACATACTCTATCTTTATAAATGTAAAGAAAATGTTCTACTTTTATTTTGCTGCCAGGGGAACAGAATGAGCGGCACATATAACACTGTCCCCCTGTTTTCAGTCCCCCAGTGAAAAACACCAGTAGGACACACTGTGCACTTCCCCACAGCCAGGGACAGAGCCTCCTGTTATGTGGCACACCGCACCTTTTCTGCTCTGCTTAAACCTGTTCCTGCCATATTCCTCTATGGCTACCTCATACCTCAGCCCCAATAGGGAGATGCACTTTGCACATACAGTACATGCCGCTGCCAGGCTACTGCTTCTCTTCACATTCCCACCCTTAGCACTCTTCCCTGCTCTCCTCCATTAAAATAAGCACAGTCACCCGCTGATAGCTCCACTTCCAACACCACCACCCCCCAACCCCCCACATAACGTTTTTAAATATATTTATTTAGCCTATTTGATGTTAACCACATTGTGGCCATGGCAGGATATTAATGCATCAGCACTCCCAGTGGTTCTTTACAGTCAGCATATGCATCACTATAAAGAACACAGTGTGTGCCCAGTGAACGCGCTAGGAGTAGGGCTGAAACAGCTATTAGGCTTTATGGCCATTTCCCAATGTATTCACCAGTTGGTGGGGAGCATTGGAGCATCAAAATACTGTCCAAGCTCTTGGCAGGCTGGGCAGAGTAAACTCCTCATTATCATCAAACAAGGTAAAGCAACATGTTTTCTCTCTTAATGTTAAAGGTGGGGGAGAAGATTCTGGAAAGTTACAATTTAAATGTCCTGACCTGCCTTGCCATATCATAAATAATATAACTTGTAATCTATTAAAGAGTAGCAAAGCTCTGTCTGTTGTGCACATCAGTCATAATGTGCTTTCAAGCTTGTTTTGGTAGACAGCAGACTTGTAATACTAATCAGTATCCATCAGTAGCTATCCAGAATGATCTTTGCTGTGACTGCTGTCCGTGGTCCTGAACTGGACCCTTGGCTTTTAGAGGGAGTTGTGCTGCTTGTAATTCTACTGAGATTCGATGTAAAAGAGAGGTCTGCTTTCTAACATTGGCTGAGGTTGGTATACTATTGTGTAGGCAGTGCTCTCTACTATGTCTGAATGAACACTTTGTGCCCCCTGTAGTCTTGTGTCCTCGCGCCCCTTTTTGCTATAGGATCTTTCCAACCGTGCTGGACTGAAGACATTGGCCTTATGTTTTTAAGTTACTTGCTGGCGCATACAGCATACTGTCAAGCTTGTTTAGTACCAAAAAAAAAGTATAATACATTAACGTGATCTCAACAGACTGCTAATGTTTTGCAAATGATGGCATCTTGGTGGAAGGCAGATTTTTTTCGCTGTTTGCACCTATTGCTGATTAGTCTGTCAGTGGAAAAAAATACGCAGCCACCAAATATGTTTGCTGGCATTTGCGAAATCAGTTTTCAGATAGGAAGGTCCAGGAAATCAGTTTTTAAATCGGGGTCCAGCAATAACTGGAGGAATCCATATTGAATCCCTCTCCTTGAAAACCCAAATTGTGTGAGATGGCTAAGCAAGATGTTACTAAATTCCTCAGTATTCTTGCACAGAGTAAGTGCAAATGTATATGATATTTGCCCGTACACATCTGACTTCCTCTTACATAGATCATTAGAGATATTCTGGAAGTGGAACTCCAGGAGGATATCAAAGCAGAACCCATTCTGATCTGGAGTTCCTCCAAACCAGAAAGGGAGATAGGCTCATCTGCACTATCAGCTGCGGGCTGGGGCATTCCCCACCCTGCAGATGCACATAAACAAAGGGGCAGGATGCTTGTGATGACATCATTAACCCTTTATGGCCAAATGGCCATATTAGGTCAATGACATTGATCAAATCTAGCCATGTGGCCATATAAGATCAATTTTGTGACAGCCTCTTGCTTATGTGCAGCTGCAGGCAGGAAATTCCTTGGCTGCAGCTGATTGGAGTGCAACAGAAGGAGCTGCATTCTGGATTTGCAGGAGCTCAGATTCAGATTGGGTTCAGCCCGAACTTGCATGCATACCTGAAACTGTCTTGATATTACTCGCTTGTCATCCTCTAACAGCAGCACTGAGATTGGGAGAGGGTAAATTGATCAATCAAGGCCCTGTGCTTTAGAGTGCTATAAGTCAACACTATGAACATGCTTTCTAAAAGGGAGAGTGCCAAAAAGACCCCATGAATGGGCTACTGCTCCTTCATTGTCCAGTCAGCAGGCTGGGGCTGTTAGATGACCACGCTGTGTTTCTTAAGTTCATTTGCGAAAAGTGAAGTCCCCATCCTAGCTGTGCTGTCAGCCAGAGGCATTCAGGTCACAAGATCAGCTTGACAGACCTTTAGATGCTTACATAGGTAACACAAGACCCCATGTATTTGCAGCCTGACACATATCTACATATGTCTTTTCAATTGTGTATTTGCTTTGAGATTAACCCATCTTTAATCTATAACAGGGGTAGGCAACCATGGCACTCATGCTGTGGTTAAACTACAAGTCACCAACTTACCAAACCAAAACCAACCAAACTACAACACCTCATGGGACTTGTAGTTCCACAACAGCTGGAGTGCCCTGGTTGCCTACCCTTAATCTATAATATTTGGCTGCACTACATAGTTCTATAAACTTCAAATATCTAAATTGATGTATAGGTAGAACATTCTGCTGGTATGATTGCTGTAGACCTTTAATATGAATCAGTGTTAAATGCCTCTGCACACATTTGTGTGATGGCAATCTAGTGTTTCTTGCAATCACAAATGAATGTTTAAAAAACCTCAGTTCTGATTTGAGGTTTCCAGGTTTCTAGAGGTTTCTAATGTCCTTCACAGATGTAAATATAAAACAGGCGCTTCCCTTTTACAGCCTGCACTACAAAGTAGCAGCCTAGAATTTGTTGATTCATTAATAGTTGTCAGTCAAGTCTAAGTTTACACAGTGTTTGCAATGTCTTCTTTCTGCTAAGTGGCACATCTAATCAGGAGCAGCAAGATGGCCTCTTTATTATTGTGCAGAGCTACTGAAGTGAAATTGTGTTCCAGCGAATTGAAGGATGGAATTGAGCTGGTTTCATGTTTAAAGTGCTCATGCTAATGAAAAATATTAAGTAAAACTTTTCTTTTTTCATTTCATATTTTATTTTTGTATCCACTAATGTCATCACTGAGCCTCTGTGCTTTTCTATGCACTGCAGGCAGATCATGGCTGGTGAGAGGGACCAGCAGGGTGATGTACATATCTTCTCATCACACTTCTGGTGCAAGCAGTGGGCTGACTCTTGGAAGGAGTTATGCAGATCGTGCTTATAGATGGGTGTCGGTCTGGAGGAAGGACAAATGCTAGGCAGAATGCCCTAGGTCAGGGGTAGGCAACCTTGGCTCTCCAGCTGTGCTGAAACTACAAATCCCATAAGGCATTGCATCCCCAGAGGCAGAAGCATGATGGGGGTTTGTAGTTTCAGCACAGCTGGAAAGCCAAGGTTGCCTACCCCTGCCCTAGGTAGTGCCCACATGTAATGCTGAGCCTTCATGATTGAAAGAACTGAAATCCAATGAATATAAAGGGCAGGTTAGGACCACTAAGGCTGGGGAACTAGGTGATGGTGGACGTACAACCAGGAAGTATAGCAGGCTCTATTTGACTTGCAGCTGCTTCTAATGCACATTGTGAGAAGCTCACAGTCCAGTGAAATCAGAATAAGCAATTTCTATACCATAGAGGAGCCTGTACACGACTGTACAAGACTGTCAGTACAGCCAGATTTCAGCTGTAAGTCTTTATGGTTAGGCCTCATTCACACACAACGCAAGCAAAATTGTATGTTGCGTATATACGCGTCTATGCGTATATATACGAGCGTATGCGCGCGTATATACGAGCATATATGTGTGCACTATATGCAATCCCAGAATGCATCACTCGTAATGGAATTTTTTATGTGCTGTACGCAAACACGCGTATATGCGCAGAAATACACTTCCCGGTTGCATCTCTGTTCCATTCTGTTTTCGCGCATATATACGCTACGCAAATATACGGCTCTATATGCGGCTGTGTGTATGGAGCCATTTATTTGCATATGGTACAATACACACGTACGCGCGTATACGTGCGCATACGTGCGGCAGTGTGAATGAGGCCTAAATATGCAATAAACACAGATGTATGTTAAAGGGATGCAATAGCATATTTGTATTATGTATACATTATGAGTTGTTATTGTAAGTTTGCCTACTACTACTACCCACTGTTGTTGTTGTTGTTTTGCTATGTTAAGTCCCGGAATATTGAAATATATAACTGTTCTAGCAGTACATACACACTAGAGGAAGAAGGAAAATGCGTAGAAGGTTGTGCTTAGATGTATATCACTGTGTAAGTGATACAAGGCTCCTGGCACCTCTGAGACTTGCAAGTCAAAGGGAGTTAATAAAACAATGAAGTAGTAGGTTACTCATCTGTGTCAGCTGGATGGCTGCACGTGTAAAAGCACTGTAATGTGAATGGAGGTAACCTAGATTGCCACACATTTCGGTTGCATATAGTTAACTGCTTGTGCGCTGTTCCTGGAATGGTTAGCTTGCGATATAGCGAGACTTCACCTCGACATATTCCGGCAGCCTCAAATTAAACATGAATTATGGAAGACCTTTGCAGCATTATTATTTTGCATCCAGAACTTGTATATCATCTTTAAACAAAAAACTAATGGCAATCAGCTACTTTGCTGCTTAATAGTATAGCTTTCTGTATGACTCAATATATGAAAAGGCTTCTGGGCTTTATGGTCCATTAAGCAGATATTTACATAGTACTTTTATTAGGCCTAACTGCATGTCGGCTTAATGTGCACAGTGACAAGCAAAAAGAGTAATTAGTGTAAATATTTTATGCCTTTTGACGGGAAGCATGGCTGTGCTGCTGCTGCTGCACACACTCATTGGGTTCCTGCATCTCCTCTTACTTGGCCACTGTAGTCACAAGGAAAGCCGAGTGACTGAGCTGACTGGATGGCGGAGATCCTCCCTCCGCATTTCTCATAGGCTCCTTAGGCAGCGTGAAAAAGCTGTTGCTATGGTATAAGTGGGGGATGCTGATGGTTGATAGCTGGGTTACTGTGCATCCCTTGATGCTGGCAGTGTGCTTGAGGCCTGCTGGATGCATCGTGTGCGAGAGAGAGCGACCGCAGCCTATGAGAATCTAGATGATGCATAGAGAAACATGCAGACTTTCAGTCTGTACGGCTGCAGCATTGTGAGCCTCTACTGCAGCGATGAGCAAGGCATATTGTTTCCTGAGGTATATTAAACACTGTAATCACTTGATATTTAATAAGGAGTTTTGCTTCAGGAAATAAATCTATCTGTAAAGACATTACGGCTTCACTGTTTCATCAAATGTAACCCTTTTTTGATGGGGGGTTATATCAAAGCTCTTGTTCGTTAGGAGTCAGAAGGCTTTTACATTTCCTTTTTCCTTAATAAGCTAAATCACCATGAATATGCACCCCTTTACCAGAGGTGTAACGAGAAATCTCAGGGCCCCGGTGCAAGAAACCACGAAGGCCCCCCCCAATCCCCCACCGCCCTGGGAGGGCACTATAAGCAGGCACCATGTGATTATTAATAAGGCTGCCGGGGTCCCCAGCAAGCGCGGGACCTCAGACAGTCACTTCAGTTTAAAAAGTTAGTGCCCGTATCTGCGGTTAGTATCGGGAAATTTTCACGAGTACTCATGAAAATGCCCAGTATTGGCACCGGTGCATCCCTACTTAATAATATAATGAATTGCTGGGACTTGTAGTCCTGAATAGTTGGGGCTTTTCTGCATAGCTGTATAATCATTATACAGCAATGCAGAATACCACCAGCTATGCAGGACTACCTACAAGTCCCAGCAATACATTATAATGTAAAACACTCACTTCTCACTAACCAAACCCCCCCATCCCCCCGTGTCCCCCCTTCCCGGTCCAGCTTTCACCCACACCAGACTCACCTGACTCCTGTAGCACCTTCTTCGTCTTTGGCGGCCAGGGGCGGGACTAAGTGGAGAGGGTTCTCTCCCACACAGCAGAATGTGCTGTCTGGCAGAGCCTGCAGAGCATTCTTCTGGACAGGTGACCGATCACTCTCCATCCCCGCATAGCCACCCTTACATGCCCCGCTTCTACTGCTGCAGGTGGCAGAGCGGCGGGAAAGGAGTGGCACTATCTGGGGGGGCGACTTAAAACAGCTGTGGGCCCTCTTCTTCCTCTGTTTTCCCCCCCAACAGGCAGAACGCCAGGGCCAGGTCGCAATTGCGACCGCTGGGACCCTGGTAGTTCCGCCAGTGCCCTTTACAAAAGATAAGACAGTGTTTAGTTAATCTAAGGGTAAGCACCCTCAGTACTCCAGGTGTTGTGGAACTACAAGTCCCATGAGGCATTGCAAGACTCTGACAGCCACAGGCATGACTCCCAGAGGCATAAGCATGATGGGATTTGTAGTTTCACTGTAGCTGGAATGCCAAGGTTGCCTAGTTACCACTGATTAATCTACTATCAATACTCCATGACATGGGTACATTTATTACCAGTACCTCTGCATTGCTTTAAAATATTTACCAAACTACCTTCTGTTTTTCTGCATCTAAAAATACTGGTATCTGATTTATTTGTATTTTTTTAATTTACAGAATGAAGTTTATTAGGTTTTAACATAATACAAGATACACCGACAGAAAATATATATGTAATTGTTATGATGAACTTAATACAAGAAGTAGAAGTCTACACTGTGATATGGATGCTCTTGTTTAGCGTTTCTTAACCTTTTTTCAGTCACAGCACCCTTTCAAATTCTCAAGGCACCCAAGTATAAAATGCTGCAGATTTTAAGGGGGGGCATCATGCAAACAAACATCCAAAAAAAGTGGGTTACCCTCTAGACATTGAAGTGCCCCCTTCAAATTAAGTAAAGACAAAGACACCGGCACTCCAAGTTCATAAGCAAACGTCTATTTATTGACGTGCAGTGTAGCAAACAGCAACGAATGTTTCGGGGTCACAGAGGATCCCCTTCCTCAGGTAAAAGCAGGTATACTTTTGCCTGAGGAAGGGGATCCAGGCAAAAGGATACCTGCCTTTGCCTTAGGAAGGGGATCCTCTGTGACCCCGAAACATTCGTTGTTGTTTGCTACACTGCACGTCAATAAATAGACATTTGCTTATGAACTTGGAGTGCCGGTGTCTTTGTCTTTACTTGATTTGAAGGGGGCACTTCAATGTCTAGAGGGAAACCCACTTTTTTTGGATGTTTGTTTGCATGATGCCCCCCTTAAAATCTGCAGCATTTTATACTGGGGTGCCTTGAGAATTTGAAAGGGTGCTGTGGGGCGGTGTCTTTGTCTTTATCTGTGATTATAACGGATGCCACCCGTTGACTACCGCAGCACACACTTTTTGAAGGGATTTGATGGTCAGGAGTGCGATGGGACCTTGGACTTTCCCTTCAAATTAAGATCCCCCCCCCCCTTCACATCAGAGTCACCCTTTGCATCAGTAGCCCCCCTTCACATCAGGAGCCTCACTTTCACATTATCGGCTATCCCTCAAATCAGGAGCATCAATTTCTATTATTAGGCCAGTAAAAGCCAAACCAAGTCTCCGGCCTGTCCATCAAGGCTTGCAGTCAAAGATGAGCAGAACAGACCTGGAGTCTCTGGCCTGTCATTCAGCTCTTGCAATCATAGAGTCTGGGTCTGGGTCCTCTCATTACAGGAGGTAGCAAGGTAATTACGGCATTGCTCAGTAGAGAATTACTAAGTGGCATTTACATGGCCAGTGGCCACGGGTGGAGCGGGCATACATGCTACGAGTCTCTTGCAAAGGAAATCTAGAAGAATGACTCCTAAAAATGGGAATATGAGGGGGGAATTATTCCATGAGTGCTGCTACAATTGAAACAGGACTACAAATGTTGAAAGGTAAGATTTAATTTTGGAAAGTGATTTCCTGCCTAGGGTTGGGCTTTCAACACAGAGCATTTTAACACACAACATAATGGGCATTAGCGCATTACATCGGACCACACAGGTATGAAGGGGTCCTTAATCTGAGTTTCTAGGCTTCCTCTGCATTTAGATATAGTACAATGTCTCTGGGATGTACTGCAGCCTCTTGTCAGATGACTGCACATTGCAACCTTCCTACCTGGACTAGTCCAACAAGCACTTAAAACCAGGCGCTAGTGACAGATGATGGATTAGCCTTCCCAAGAAATGAACGATATTCTTCACACACTGTGCTGCTCCTTCACAAGGGCTAGGGAACCTTCACCAAACACTCTGACAAGAAACACAGAGCGCCCCAGCATGTGCGAGATTGTTTATTTCAGAAATAAGGAACAATAAAAACACACACACACAAAAGTGCACTAGTAAGCGCTTACAGAACTCAATCAGATCCGAGTATTGAGGTGTGTAACCCGTATTGGCTATCCACGCAGAAGACGTCAAATAGCCAGCTGGCATGCCACCTCATGGCCAATTGCCTGTGTTTGCGGCTGATGCGTTTCCGGGCACACCCCGTTTCATCAGAGTTTCTTTTCAGACTTCCCACCTGGACTACCTGACTGTACATTTCACTCTCCCTTGTTTTTCACAAACTTAGTGACCCTAAGTGTGATTAGGGTGATTCAGATGATGATAATAACAGATATGGGGAAATAGCCAGAGGTGGAACTCAAGATGAACTGCTTAGTGTACCCTGAGTGAGTTTATGTTTGACTGGAGTGTTTGATAATAACTAGAATCACATACTATATATGTCTGGTTCAGTTTAAACTCTGTCCTATTTTTAGATGCCTTATTCTTAGATGTTTTCCATTCCATTGCCATTGCCACTGATGGCTTCCATCATTCTGTGTGGCCCTGTTTTTTGTCCTCAATCTTTTTGTCACAACTTTGAAAGAGATAAAGATATAAAGATGTGTTTTCTTAGCAAGTAAGTCAGTGTTAATTTGAGACTTCCAATGTTTCTGTTTAGATACTAATTACTGAACTGTAATGGAATAAGTGCTTATCTAATTTAGTTAGTATATGTGTTAATTAACAATCAGATAAGTAGATCAGCTCGTGTTATTTTTGGATACTTCAGAGAAATGTGCATTTCTATTCAATAGTTTGGTGACTTGCCCTTGCTGTGCTTTTTAGTCACAAAAGCATGATCATATATGAGAACAATGCTCAGCCATGTATATACGCTGATGTCTTAAGCATACAATGCATACAATATATTCCTGTGCAGTGGAGAACTACATTCACTAAAATCTGAAGGCCATACACAAAACTAGTAGCAGTAGGGCTGCAACCAACTAATCGATTAACCAATAATAATCGATAATGAGAGTATTTGTCAACTATTCTCATTATCGATCAGTTGTTTGGATTCCCTAGCTCTCTCCTCCATGCTGGGAGGAGGGCACAGCAAGCAGTGGGCAGGTGCAATAGCCAGCCTGCTATTGGCTATTGCAATTTGAAATGGCCAATAGCAGGCTGGCTATTCCACCAGCCCACTACCTGCCGTATTTACATTCAGCTGCCGTCTGCGGAATCTTGCCACCGGCAGCTGTCATTCCTGGGCTGAAGCTATTCAAGCGCCATGTGCTTACAATACAATTATTAAAAATAAAATTATAAAAGGAGAGAAAAAAGTTAATTTTCGGTTTCGGACTGGCAAATTCTGCGGCCGGAGGTGTATTGCAGTGCTATTCATTACAATGGCGCCTTCCACCCACAGTGTGATCGCCTTCACTGGAACACACAGTACCCATAATGCTGTGCATTCCAGTGCAGTGCCATTGCAAAAAATTATGCATGCAGTTTTATTCTGAAGTAAACTTTGTAACACTCCATTTGTGTATTTTATATTAAAACAAGTATGCAATTTATTTTATTTTTTAATTTTTTATATAGGATTCATCGAAAAAAATTAATTGGCCAACTAATTAATTATAAAAAAATAATCATTAGTTGCAGCCCTAAATGGCAGTGAGAAATGTAACTTTTTTCTTGGGAGATGTGCAACTGAAATTGCTCTCCTTGACCTCAGGCAGGGTATGGATGCACTACATGCACACTGGTGAAAGCATTACCATTTCTATTGAGAAAAGTTTACAATTACTGTGAATGCATCAAACTTGGAAATCTCTGCACTGCTAACAAGCTCTTCAGAGACTCAAAAAGCTTTTGTTTTTGCTCAGGAAATGACACCTGCATGGGCAGGTTGGCACTAGCAATGCTGTAACTGTTCACATCACTTGTAGATATTGGACTATAGTAGGGCTGCAGCTAACGATTATTTTCATAATCGATTAGTTAGCCGATTATTAAGTTCGATTAATCGATTAATCGGATTTAAAAAAAGGCTCCAGTGATGGACTACTAGTTTCTATTGAGATTGTAGTCCATCACGGGAGCAAGCTTGGCGCGGTGGAAGTAAAAAAAGAGTGTAGTGTGCAATATAGTACATTATACAGCGGCGCAGTACAGAATACCAGCAGCTATAGAGGAATGTAGCAATAGTACATTATACTATAATGTACTATTGCTGGGATTTGTAGTCCTCTATAGCTGCTGGTATTCTGCAGTGCGCTGTATAATGATTATACTGCGCAATGCAGATTACCACTGACCAGTTATAGAGGAACAACAAATCCCAGCAATAATACATTATACAGGGTGTTTAATATATTATTGCTGGGATTTGTTGTTCCTCTATAGCTGCTGGTGTTCTACAGTGTGCCGCTTTTTTTTTTTAAACAGGAAACATTAAAACAGGTCCCCCTTACCTGTTTCTGAACCCTTGTAAGTCGTGGCGGCGGCGGCGTGCTCTGCGGGCTTGTGTCCGTCTTGTGCGGTGGCCGCTGCGGTGGAGCTGCGAACAGGCGGGCGTGAGTGGGAAATTCACATTTTAGCCGACGAATCGACAATAGAAAACGCTGACAACATTTTCCATCGTCTATTTTAATCGACTTAATCTAATAATTGTTGCAGCTCTACAGAATACCAATGTATAATACAGCGGCACACTGCTGAACACCAGCAGCTATAGAGGAACAACAAATCCCCGCTTAAGCAGCGGGCGTAAGTGGCGTAAACGGCGGGCGTAAGCAGCGGCGAGCGGGAAATTCGAATTTTAGCCGACGAATCGACGATGGAAAACGTTGACAACGTTTTCCATCGTCGATTTTAATCGACTTAATCGAATAACTGTTGCAGCTCTAGACTATAGAGTTCTTGTTTGACTGTTAAGGTTTTAGGCTTAAAGGGTAAATCATCTGGGAAAATGGAATTACTCCCCCCAATCTGGTCCCCAACCCCCCACCCTCTTCCCCCGCTACACTTACCTTTCAACAAATGCTCCTTCCCCTCTGCTAGTACAGGTGTACTATCCATACCCCGTATTGCCATGTATCGTAGCCCTGCGCTCTGGATTTTGAATTTCACTCACAAATGGCGAGCACTCATTGGTCAGCACAGTCACCTGCCATGTGACCCCATCTTTTATATTTTACCAAAAAATTGGGTAATAATAAATGTTTCATAACATAATAAAGGGACAACTGTTTTTTTTTTTTTTCGGTAGTTATTTCATTATGTAGTAAAAAATTTAAACCCAGTGGTGCTTAAACATCACCAAAAGAAAGCCCCCCAAAAATGGTATCAAATTAATTTCAGTGCAGCGTCGCATGACTTAATAAATGTCAGTCAAAGTACTACAGCGCTGAATACTGAAAAATAGCCTGGCCAGGAAGGGAGTGTGCCCCCCCCCCCTGGTCTTCAAGTGGTTAGACGGTCGACTGAGGGTTGGCTTTATTTACAAATAGTGCTAGATTACAATTAAGGAATGTGGAGAGGGAATATGGATGGGGAGGCAGGCATGAGAATTGGGGTCTTGGTCATTCATCTAGTACCATCATTCTCACTCATTCACACATGCTAGGACCTTTTTCTCTCTCTTTGGAACACTCTCATCAAGTGGGTCATAGCTAATTACATTCTTGCTTGCAGAGTCCATTAAGATTTGTCTAAGAGGTCATGAAGGGTTACCACTGTTCCAGCTTGTGAGTTAGGTTTGTGCAGATGATTACACAGAATGAACGTTTGCGTAAATTCCCCTGCCCCCCAGCATGCATGCTGCAATAGTAAGGAAGTGGAGAAAATAATTACAAACAGGGGCCCTTGATTGTCCCATGGTAAAATGACCCTCAGACATCCATCAGTGCCACTGCTTTAGGAGCCCTCTTGTGGTTTGATGATCCTCATCTGACTCATCACAAAGATTGATCTTTCAGGAGGCAGAGGTTACCTTTATATCAAAGTTATATCATAAATAGCAATTTTCTCAGCAATTTTCTCAGCTCCAACAAATTTAAATGTAGATGTATCCAGACCTCTTTGGGGGGGGGCTCTTGATAACCACTGACAGTCACTGCTCCCCACAGGAATCCCCCCCCCCTTCCAATCCACCAGCGCTGACTGGAGGAACAGACAGGTGAGGGGACGGGCACAGCTGGCTCTGCCTCTAGATAGGCAGAGCCCACTCTCAATCAGCCAGCTGGGTGGATCTAATCAGCATTGTCGGGATCTGTCCCGGCTACACTGCTCTCAGCATATATCCCGCTATATACTGAGTTTTGGGTCATGGGAGTATGTTAGTATACAGTATGACCCCAAAGAGAACTATGGGATAAAAAGGTTACCCCATAGTTCTCTTTTAAGCTGATTAGAAATTTGCTGCCTTTATCTGCACAAAAACATCACTAATCATTATGATGTGTTTCATCCATCAGCAGGAATCAGTGTGATTGTAGTTTGTGACTTTTATTGCTTTAGAAGTGTTCGTGTTGATAGATGGAGAGGATAACTTTACTTATGGGTCTCTGGTGTGTAATTGATTCTTGTATCTATTACAGCTTTATTTGCCTAACAACGTTTGCACTGCAAAGTGGTAGTTTCTGGCACTGCTGTACTATTTAAAGATAACATAGTGTAAGCTGGATTTTTCCTTGAACATGATTGCCAAGATTCCCCAAATGTATTTTCCCAGTAAATAGATTATTTAGTAGATGTAGCCTATGTGTTGTACCTAAATGATAGTAGACACATCTCACTGTTTTCCTTCAATGACTTTAAGGGATCCCTCATTAAATGAAATTTATCTACACAGATACTTGCACTATTATTACATGGACAGATTGTAAAGATCATCTGTTTTGTGCCCTGACCAGATGGTGGCATCATGTAGTCCATGTACCGTCGAATGATGACTTTATTCACAGCAAAATACTGTAGTGGTCATTTCCATATGCTGTTTTCTGGAACTGGAACAGATTTTAACCAGAATCAATAATTTTATCATCAGTAGTGATTCATGTGTCTGTTTATTTTTATCCTAATCATGGTATAGTGCGTTACATCATCCTGAACCCATAACAGGTTTTTCAAGATTGATCTGCCATGTCAATAAATATGGTCAGCTATTGATGTTCATCTATATCTGAGGTCATCAGGTGACCTGGAGGTTAGGTTTGGTGCACAACAGGCAGTTGTGTAGTTTTATTCTGTGGCTTAACTCTGAGCAGCTAGATTTGCATTTGGGTCTAACTGGGTCAACAATCAAGGACTTGTATTTCCCACCAGCATACTGTAGCTTTTTGAAAGCTTAGATGAATATACTGTACACTGTCTGGCAAAAAAAAGTCACCACTTGGATTTAGCTAAGTAAGAGCCTTCCATTGGATATACTGCAGTGATGAATATGTTTTATCTGGCAACAAGTTATTTAACCCTAACTGATGCAGTGAGTACCGTAGCTTCTCAGTTCTTAAACAATCATGTCAGAAGATATATCCTGTGGTCCTGGAAAAGATGTAACTCATGTTGTTTCAGAAGGGTCAAATTATTGGCCCGCATCAATCAAAGGAAACAACTAGGGAGATTGCTGAAACTACTAAAATTGGGTTAAGAACTGTCCAAAGCATTATTAAAACCTAGAAGGATAGTGGTAAACTATCATCTTCAAGAAAGAAACTTAAATGTTTCATGAAATCAAAATGTAAAAAATCAACAGTAGAACTCATAGGTTTGTTTAATAGTGAAAGTGAAAGCATTTCCACACACACAAGAGAACTCAAGGGATTGGGACTAAACAGCTTTGTAGCCTTACAAAACCACTCATCAGCGAGGCAGATCGGGGGAAAAAATCTTCAATTTATTAGGGAGCATAATGATTATACTCTGGAGCAATGTAAAAAGGTCATGTGGCCTGCTGAGTCCAGATCTACCCTGTTCGAGTGATGGGCATCTGGGTAAGAGGGGTAGATAAAGTGATGAACCCATCATGCCTAATGCTTACTGTACATGCCTGTGTGGGCAATGTTATGATCTGGGGTTGCTTCAATTGGTCAGGTCAGGTCTAGGTCAGCAATGATATGTCCTCAAAAAAATGAGGTCAGCTGCCTACTTGTATATACTGAATGACCAGCTTTTTCCATCAATGCATTTTTTCTTCCCTGATGGCACATTGGGCATATTCCAAAATAGCAATTCCAGGATTCAGTCGGGCTCCAAGTATTCTGTCTCTGGGATGGCAAAACAAATCTTTCATTAATACAAATACAAGTGTGAGAAGCCTCAGAGTGACCCTGCAATTCTCCCAGTTTGTATACTACTCATAGGACAGTGTATATGAATGTACTTAGCTTTGTGACAGGTAACATCTCTTTTTTGGAACTAGTTTTGCAGACAGAGGCAACTTCTATATAAATAAACTTACACTGGTATATTGTCTTTTGACAGTGTCCTTTTAAAATATACCTGTACCTTGCCCATTCAGACAACTGGTTTACAGTCATCAGCAGCATACAGTTACCTTTCCTTGTCAATCCCACCACTTAATTCAGCATCTGCAGCAAAATTAAATACCCGGTACTTATGGTTATGGAGTAACATATCACAGTGTTTTGCCAATCACCATTATCACATAGCCAGTCCTTAACCCTGTGCAAGCTATGTGTCTTGTATCATAAAACTTACAAAGGGCTGTCCTTTAACTGCAGAGCAGGGTGAGAGTGAAGGGAAGGCAAATATATTCATCTATATAGGTCTGCATTACAGCAAAACCTGTTGCATTGTCCTGTATGGGCAAACACAATTCACTTTAAAAAGCAGGGAACATGTGTTTAAACTGACAGCAATATAACTTGTCCAAAAAGGTCTGATGCCATCTGTAAATTATAACGAACATTGGATAACGGGCTCCTGTGATATTTGAAACTAGTGGGAAGGGTGTGACAGTGTGCAACTTGTGAAGGAGACATGTGTGGAGGGTATAGTAGCAGGAAATATGTGTGGAATAGGAGTCTGTAGGTATGACATTGGACAGTGTGTTCAGGTAAAGATTGGTTGTGTTCCCTCAGTTTAGCCCACGTGTGTCCCCTCAGTGTGTTTCCTATGTGTCCCCTCAGTATGGTTCATGTGTACCTGGTGAACCAGGGATGGCATTGACAGGAAAGAGTGGTTTTGCTATGTGTTTGCAGTGTGTGGCAGCTCTCTGCCCTAGTAGCTGGACTGGCTCCAATATATTCATCCCAGAGGATTTACAGCTGCTGGCCATGAGGAGACTGATGAGTTAAATAGAGTCAGGAAGCAGGGGATTCCTTGGCTGTGGGAAGCACAGTGAAGGCTGGCTGGAAAGGCAAACAAGCAAACTTGAGGAGGGCACAGCTCGCAATGTGGCACCAATCCTTTCATGAAAATACTGCACCCGGGGCAGCTGCCCCTCCTGGTTCCCCTCATTCTGGTCCTGAGTAAATGCAGTGTTGGTTTGCATCATCTATGTGTTTTTGGATTTAGGTAGAAGGCTGGAAAGCTCAGCAAAATAAAATAAAAACATTAAGACAAAAGCATGTATGGACTTTTTTCTGTTCCTTTCCTTGCTGAAGACACATGGCTTAAACTGACTAGTACAATTAGGACTTCCAAACAGGCTGCCCATAAACAAGCTCTGTCACCAAAAATGACAAGCTGTGAGAGATCTGCCTGTCATTGCTGACACCGCTCATCACCAGCTCCCTCGTCAGCTGCTCCCCGAATGCAGCGGATGTTTTGAAGTGGGACAATGTCTTGAATTATTTGGGAAACAGTCCATAAAATGCAGAACTATCAGAAGAGATGAATAAAAGGTTCAGGCAGTGGTGTTTATTTTATGCAACGCATGTTTTGTGTCCATAGTACCTTTCTTCTTATTGTATTGTCTTGAATATTTTGGTTATATTGAATTGAAGGCACAGTGATATTGCACATTGTATTCTATATTTTTGGGGAGGATTGTAGATCTGTACAGCTGAGTTGTGTGGTTATATGCAAGTACTTTTTATTGCTATGTTCTGGGCACTGGTAGATCTCAGGGCCAGAAAGGAAACTCACAGGACCCACAGCTTTGGTGTCTTAAATGGCAATCAGAGGTTTTCAGGGGTCAATTTAGTGATAAAGGTTAGGTAAAGGCTTAGATTAGATGCAGGTTCAGATTAGGGTTAAGGTTACAGTTAATGAAGCTGCATATCACAGTGAGGGGCAAGTAGTGAGAAAGGAGAGGGTATGCTAGAGTGGTGAGCACAGAAGTTGGATACTATTGATTTTTAAGAGTGTGCTAGTTTTCCAGGCTCCCGGGATGTAATTAAATTAAAATTATTAGATCAAAACAATCTAAAATATAAACAATCAACGCGCTGACCGGTCCGCCGCGATAAAAAGGTTGGGGAGCACTGCTTTACAGGATAGAGTAAATGATGTGCAACCCACAGGTCTACTTTAAGGGTTCATTTTCAAGGTTAGGTAAAGTATAGATTTTGGGGGTTTATGTGTCATTTTAAGGGTCAGATTAAGCATTGAGGCTCAAGTGAAGGTGGAGTTAAAAGCTAGGGTTAATTTAAGAATAGGGGAAATTAACATGTGGGCACACACATTATGCTTAACCTGCTTGTGCTGGCTTAGCCCCACATTAAGAACTAAAAGTGTCGTTTTCTGGGTCTTTGCACGGCTAACTGGAAATATCGAAAAAAAACAAATGAACAAACAAAGATCAGTTCTTTGTAATTTTGTAATGAATAAAGAGTATCTATCAAAAAATGAATTTGAATTTCTTTAATGAATTTCCGTAAGTTTTATCCCACTCCTAATAACATATCGATCTAGAAGTTTGTAAACCAGACATCTCAACTCTCATGGATGTTCCGGGAGTCTCCCACTATAAGATAGCAGCTCCCGGAGGCCCGCGAGAGAAACATTTTATCCCGGAAAGGTTTACTCTGATTTTTCTAGCAGAGTAAACCTTTCCCTGCTATCTGTTTTGGGTTTTTTTTTTTACAGTGGGGCCGCCGACCACCATCAGAGTAAAAAAAAAACGAACAACAGCAAAAAAAAAACCAGACTGAATGAAATGAATTGCTAGGCTGTTATTGGCTATTTCTATTTGCAATAGTAGGCTGGCTATTGTACCCACCCACTTCTTCCATCAATCAGCAGAGGTGGACCTGAAGTTCTCCTTCGCCAGCCTGCTATTGGCTATTGCAAATTGAAATATCCAATAACAGCCTAGCTATTCATTCCCATGCAGTCTGTTTTTTTTTATTCTGATGGCAGGAGCTGTCAGAATACAAAAGAAAGAGCAGATAGCAAGGGAAGCATTAGCTCCCCTACTATCTGCCATCATTTCAGGGAGGTGCCCTCTCTCCCACATCTCTGAAATGAGAAGGGAACATCCCTGAAATGAGATTTTCCAGATTGGGATCCCTGGTAAACTTATTGAAGATGTCCATAGGATGTGCTTCCTAAATGCAGTGACAACATTCCACTTAGTCCTGTAAATATGCACTTTCATGGTTCACCATTCTAACTAAGTATGCCGTTGGAACTACAACTCAACATCTGAATGTTCCACAATGTGACATCATCATTGTTTGCAGAAAGCAATGCATGATTGGATATGTAGTTTTGAGAATTTGAGATTTCAACACAAAGCAGCAGGGAAAGAGATGTAAAGCACACTGAGAATCCAGGAAGTTGATGAAAGTGATGGGCAGACAGAAGGCACTCGCTCTAATATGTATTCCTATTACAATGCTGACTTATAACAGGATAGCATATGCTTTGACTATAGAACTTCTTTTAAATATGTTAAAACATGGGTTCCTTATTAAAGTGTACCTCTCAGTAATAGATTAGTAAACATCATCATTTGAAGAACTCCGAGCAGTTAAAAACATAACCCTTACAATGGGGCTACTCCCGCACCTCAAGGGTTATACTCGCCCAAATCTCGATCATGCGGCAATGACAGCTCAGCTTTCTCTCCCTCCTCTCTGGCTGTGGCATGTCCCTTGACATCCTTATGTATAATATAATACAAGTTAATGGACTTGTATTACACGTGATGACATCTGCGGGACTTAGACTGACAGAAACCAGGGGAGAAGACGCTGCATGGACTAGTCTAGCAGTCAGGCGGGACGGATATTCGGGTGAGTATCTTTTTTAATTTTACATCCTAGACTAAAAGGAGCACTTAACCCTTGAAGTGCAGGGGTAGGCTCACTGCAAGGGTTAAGTTTTTAACTGTCCAGAGTTCTTGAAGATGCAGGCACTTTGACCTTTAGATGTTCTTTCCAGAGCAGAACCAATATAGTTTACTCTATTATAAACATTTTGACATTTGCCAGCGGTGTCAAGATCGGACCCATCTCTTCTGCAACTACTTATTAGCCAGGAGAGGCACCTGTTTTGGTGATGAGCAAATATGATAATAGAAGAGGTGAGAGAGGGGAGGGGAGGCCAGATCTTGATACTGCTAGGAAGTGTCAATATTTGCATATTACATCCTGGGATTCATTGTTGATGGGACACTCAACAGGACAACAAAAAGTATGAGCAGGACAACAAAAAGTATGAGTTTATTTATTGCAGTAGTCAGTTTGGTTAGTCGTTACTGGCAGGTGTACTTTAAGGTTCACATAATCAATGGCAAAAAATGTCCAAATGCAGCTTCTCATTAATGGTATACGACTGGGTGTATTAACTAAATAGAAAAACAAGAATTAAAATTTAATGAAATGCAGCTATAGTCCATTATCATCATGTCATATGTCTGTTTTTCCATGGACCAGTGCATACTTGATGAGCACACATCAGTGTAGAAGGGGCCACACAAAAGATTAGGCATAAATAAACTGCCCAGATTCAACATAACCAATTATAAAGACTTTTAGGGCCAATCCTGTTAGCAGCACCAATCAGCATTATTTGATGCATTTCCAGAGAAAATGCTACAAAATTAGATAGGACTTTGCACTGCATACCAATTGTAATATATACCAAATAGAGAGCACATATTGCTTAGTCACAAGCAGTGGCATAGCGACCCAAGGCAGACGCTATTGGGCCCGCCGCACAGGAGGGCCCGGCCAGGAACAAAGGGACCCCCTGATGCCACGCAGGCCGCCTGGGTCACTATGGCATCGCAGGCTAAGGCTGTCACTAACGGCTGTGAGGAGGAATGAGCTGCTGTCCAGATCACTGACAAGCGGACAGTGATCTTTGCAGCGGCACATTCATCCTTACAGCCGCTGCTGAGTCAGTGACAGCCAGCAGCGGTGGTGGAGGAGGAGGCAGAGCCCGGCGATGGAGGAGTAGGGGCCTAGTGGAGGAGGAGGCCGGGCCCAGTGTTTGTCGAAGGCTCTGACCCATTGAGAACTTTGGTGGCAGTGGAGAAGGAGTCGGGGGTCCGGGCCCAGTGGCAACCGTGGAAGAGGAGGACACCGCTGGCGGTGGAGAAGGCTGACACTGGCTCTGGACTAACAGGTAAGAGGTGTGCAGGGGTGTGACCAGCCCACCTAACACCCTGCAGAGCCCACCATAGAGAGTCTGCAGGGTCACTCTCAGGTGGGCTGTGTGGGATCTGAGGTGGGCTATGTAGGGTCTTAGGTGTGCTCTGCAAGGTGTCAGGTGGGCTGTGAGGAGTCTCAAGTGGGCTCTGCAGGGTGTCAGGTGGGCCGTGCAGGGTCTATGGTATGTGCAGGGTCTGTGGTATGTGAGGGGTCTCCGGTGGGCTTTGCAGGGTGTCAGGTGGGCTGTGCGTGGTCTATGGGTCTCTTTTATGTGCAGGGTCTCAAGTTGGCTCTGCAGGATCTCAAGTGGGCTGTGTTGGGTCTCAGGAGGGCTGTGGGGGGATCTCTGGTGGGCTGTGTGCGGTCTCTGGTGGGCTGTGCGGGGTCTCAGGAGGGCTGTGTGGGGGTCTCAGGTGGGCTGCGCAGGGTCTTAGGTGGGCTCTTCAAGGTGTCAAGGGGGGTCTGCAGGGCCTCTGGTGGGCTCTGCATGGTGTCAGGTGGGCTGTGCGGACAGGAGGGGGGGGGGCGATTTGGGAGGGCATACAAAATTTTACTATGGGGCCCCGTGATTTCTAGTTATGCCCCTGGTCACAAGGCAGTGATGTCACGTGATTAGGATTTTAAAAGTACCATATAATCAGCTGTAGTACCCAATACTGTGTATAGAATCAAATCTTTTTTGTCAATGGCTAGCTAATGGCCATCAATAAACTGATAAGTCAGAATGCAGGGAACAGCATAAGAGTAGAAGTCTGTGTCAGGCATCCTCACAGAAATTGAAGTGTTCAAATATGTTGCCATGTTGACAACATATTTGAACAGGCAAACATGAAATCTACATTTAAACAGTGCTTACAAATAACGGTTGTATACTTTAATAAAAACACAAGAAAAAAAAATTTCAATCAGTTATTCATCAAAAATATCTACATATGCAAAGGTCTAGTGTGAAAAAAATAAGTAAATCCGAAGGCTCAATAGCTGCTCTTTTTAGCAGAAACAACTTCTTGCAGACGATTTTCATATCTGCCCACCAGTCACTGAAAAAGACCGCCCCCTACCGTGCGTTGTAGCACAATACAATGTAGTTACATTGCGTTAGTGCATTGGGCTGCCATTCTGCACTGCAGATTTGTGAATTACCACAATGCATAGGTGTGAATCCAACCGCAAAGTTTTCATAGAAAACAATGGGATTTTCATGTTTGTACGTTTTGTTAAGCGTTCATAGAGCGTTGAACGCGCGACAAAACGTAAAGGTGTGAACGGGGCCTAAGGGTCACTGCATACTGTATATACATAATAAAGTCCTTTATTTACATTTTTACTTTCTCTTGTATATCACCTTTTTCCAAAAACGCACAATTCAAAGTTTACGAATATTTGTTATTTATTAACATTAATACAGTTTATCTTTCAGATTTAGTAAGAAATGTAGAAGTTATATTGTGTTTGTGTGTGCTAATAATGATTTTAGCGTTTGCGCCACTATCAGGGGATGTACAAAATGAGTAACACCATCTTTTAATTCTACAGACCCTGTGCGTTCAGAAATATATTGGAAGGTCTCTTACTTACCTTAAATAAAAAATAAAACAGTGTAAATAAAAAAACAGGGGGAAATTAAAAAAAAAGTAAAAAATAGCAAAAATGGTCTGGCTATCCGAGGTAAAAAATAGGAGGCAGGGCCTGGCAGTGAGAGGATTAAACACATATTTTTTGCACATTAAGCTTATTGATCCCAGTAACTGCGGAAAGGTAGGCACGAAGTAAAGCAGTTCCTAAATACATTTCGGCTTAGGTGATTGGTTGAAGTTTGAACACTGTATATATGAATAATTGCTCTATGTATTTGTAAATCCATACCTGATATGCTCCACCTGTTATGTTACCACTCAAGCAGTACAAGTTACTAGAGGACATCACAGATATCCTTGTATTATAGCAACCAAAATACAAGCGAGAGGCATCAGTCTGTGCCTTTGACATATTTTTGTATCATCTGTGTTTGCCATTGAGCTGTAGCAAATCAATTACTGTAGCACCTTGTTAGCATCTTGTTATCTGGTTGTCATTGCTGAAGGAAAGTACAGGTGGGCAACCAACGTGAGGTTATCGTTCACTTCCATTATTTGGCATCACTCGCGTGACAACATTTAAACATTTTTCTATCTTTTTATTTTTGAGGGTATTTTTTCATTTAGACAGTAGAATTGTTATCTAACCCCTAGGTCACCAGAGATACAGCAGTGTGGTGCTATTTTTTATTTCCCCTCAAGACAGTTTTTCTGTATTCTTACTGTTCACATCCTTTACTATAATAGAATACACTATATTAAAAATCCAGAACAGGACTGCTGGTGACCCCAGTGTTAGTAGAGACGTTTGATGTTACTGAAATCATGTTACCAAAGAGTTGTAAGGAATGGCTAGAGATGAATGGGAGAAGGGGGGTTATTTGAAGCCAGCATGTTGCCACTTCTAATTTGTGCTTCCCTTTCATTGCCCATTCTGAGTAGCAGAACACATTTCCATGTATGGAAGGACAGATAGAACACAGCACATGGCTTAACATTTCTATCCATCTGGGTAACACAATCTTAACATGTTTTTTCTTCCATTCTAGGGGGAACTGCTGAGTCCATGCCGCTGTGATGGATCCGTACGCTGCACACATCAGCCTTGTCTAATACGATGGATTAGTGAGCGGGGATCCTGGAGCTGTGAGCTGTGTTATTTCAAATATCATGTCCTTGCTATCAGTACTAAGAACCCCCTCCAGGTAAGAGAATCCTTAGGCTGCAAATGAATTCTGTCTGTCTGGAAATTAAGACTCCTCTCTGTCTTATGGCATCTTCCGACACATTTATCTTAAAGCGATATTAAAATCAAAACATTCTTAAACTATTTCAAATGGTGATTAAATCACTCACAATGGATGCTGCTTCTTTATGTATAAAAGTTTTATTTTCCTGCTGAATTAGCTGGTTCCCTGATCCCTGGCCCTAATATCCCTGTTGAGGGTGGCTCCTTCAACTTGCCTATGGAGGCACCCTTGTGTGTGCTAGTAAGCTGTGTGTGTGTTCACACAGTTATATCTTAATGGTGGGTGCAGCGGTGACAAACAGATGGCGCCATAGCAGAACAGAGGAATATAGGACACCGGCACTCTAGAATCAATGATGAATACGTCCTTTATTAACGCATGTGTATAACATCACAGTGGCAACGTTTCAGGGTCACCCAAGATCCCCTTCATCGGGTAAAACCAGGTTGGAAGCTTGCTGCCTAGGACTTAGGAGATCTGCAGACAGTAGTCTGTGTTTTCCTTACCTACAGTAAGTGCCTATTAAAGTCAGTGAAGAAAAATATTCTTGATTTGCTTTTAGTAATTAATTGTCTCTTTTCTCTTATTTATTTATTTTTAGTCATTTTAAGGGGGCTGTAGGGCGCACAAATGTGGAAACACTGATTTGTAAAGGGGCTGTAATAGGAGTGATCTCTAACAGTCTCATGTAACGTATCTCCAGTATATGATTGTCTCCAATAGTCCCCAATAACGTCTATACTGTGTTTCCCCGAAAATAAGACCTACCCCGAAAGTAATACCTAGCGCTATCTTCCGAGATTTCTGTAATATAAGACCTACCCCGAAAATAAGACCTACCCCAAAAATAAGACCTACCCCGAAAATAAGACCTGGGGGTCTATTCACGAATCAGCCGAAGGATTTAGCCGTAGCTTCGGCCGATCCTTCGCCCTCTGCTGCAGTTCTCCATCAGGTCCACAACTACTGATTGACAGCTGCAGAGGGCGGGAACAATAGCTAGTTTGCTATTGGCTATTGCAAATTGAAATAGCCAATAGGAATCTAGCAATGCATTCCTATGGCCAAAATTTATTTTTATTTTTTTCTATTCTGACACGGCTCAGTGTTTCTCTCCTTGGAGGCCGGGAGCGGGAGACTCCCGGAGCGCCCGGGAGAGTTTTATTTCTTTTTTTGGACAGCAGCAGAACCGCCGGACAATAGAAAAACTGTTGGGCGGAGCTAGCTGTCATTGCTAGCTCCGCACAATCGTTTTCTATTTATTTTTTTCTACTTTTTTAACTATGTTTCTGTTCTGCTCGGTTCCACAGAGGGACCGAGCAGAACAGCCGAGCCGAATGCCGCTCAGCGGCATTCGGCTATTCACTCACTGCTGTTCGACAGCTATGAGAATAGACCGAACAGCAGCGAGTAGCCTGCCGGAGGTTCAGCTTAGCCGATCCAGATGTTGGATCGGCTGAGTCGAACTCCTTCTGCACTGAAATCAGCCGTACCCCCCTGAAGTGAATAGCCGAACAGCGTTCGGCTCACTTCGCTTTAGGTCGGTCATTCACTCGGCTGCAATACCCTTTCTGTCCCTGGGTGACTACACTCAATCTTCTACTGTATTTATGCAGGGAGTCATGGCTGTCACCCAGGCTGGACCTCAAACATATCGACCTATGTTCATCTATATTTAATAGGAAATGGGGACATCAGTTTACAGAAGGAAGATAATGTTGTTATCCCTTCCAGTTTATATTACAGGAAGTGATGAGGACGCTGCTCTCCTGGCAAAATCAACAGGTTTTTTCTGTACTCACTAAAAATGTTTTTAGCCTGAAAAAGGAAAACTTGTACAGCCACCTCATATGAGGACTGATAAGCTGCAAAAATACAATTTTTGTTCTTGGGTTTGGTTACACTTTAGCATTAGTAAAACAGGCAGCATCCTATAGTGGACAGCAGAGAAGATGATCTTGCATGTAAACTCACAGCGTGCTTTTGTCTCACATTGTTATGATCTGAGAGATAGTCAGGAAACAGTCAGGCCCAGAGAACAGTCAGGAAAAGAATTGCTTCACAGCTTTTAAGGGCAGAGAGGCAATGAGCTGGAATGTGTATTGCTAAATCTACTGGTTATTAAAACACACATTTGCGGTGTACAGTTCCAAGTTCTTTTGTGCTGGAGGTGAGTACCTATACCAAAAGGGGAGAACTTATAGGATACTCTAATGTATTTTTCTCCAGTTCCTCTTATTATAAAAATAGACAGAAAACCCTATAAAATGAGATTGCTCAGAGGTAAGGGGCAAATTTAAAGCACACTTGAAGTCTAAAGCAGTAGTTCTTAACCTTTCTAGGGCCGGGACCCAATGGTAACATTTCCCAAGTTGTGGTGACCCCCAACGGACCGCTTGACTCCAGACTTAGTAAGGCGCTGGACTTGGGACTAAAAATAGAAGCACACTCACAAGAATGCAAGCCCTCCCCAGCCCCTGCTACCTGCTTGCCTGCTCTGTCTCCATGCAGCCTTCTCAGCCCCAGCACTGCTTGGACGCCCGTCTCTTGCAGAGCTCAAATTGTATGGGAGGCAGGAGGACAGCAGCGGCTGTGAATAGAAAAGCCCTGCTGTACACACTCCCCGGCCACTAGATGGCCGCTGCAGCGGTCAGGGAATGTGTATAGCGGCACTTTTATATTCACAGCCTCTGCTGTCCTCCCACTGACTGACACTGCTGCGCTAGGAGGAGGCTGAGGAGCCTCTCACCTAGCGCAGCAGAAGTGGATGTTGCGACCCCCTCAAGAGTGAGTTGCGACCCACTTTTGGGTCGCAACCCACAGGTTGAGAAACGCTGGTCTAAAGGTTAACAGTACATAGTGCTATTGGTGGGCCCAAAACATGGCACCAAATTCAGTAGAAAAAAAAATCTTACACTGTGAAGATAAATTCCTCGAAATGTAATCCCCAGCCGTTCCCGGTCACAGCCCGGGCTTTCCAGATGCAGTGCACACTGGAAAAGAGATGTTATCAGAATACCTTCCAGTCTTCGACGGGCTAGATAGTTTAGGAGGCGGGAACCTAATGATATCAGTCTCTCAAAATACATATGGAGCAGTGTTAATTTTGATGACAAACTTCAATTTAGTCTTAAGCAGCAGAGTGAATAACTAAGCCGAAGTGAAGTAAGCTGAAGGCCATTCGGCTATTCACTTCGGCCTTGTATGGCTGATTTTAGCCGTACATCTGCTAAAATCAGCGGTTACATAGGCTGGCTTTGGATGGCTTCGGTTGAGCCGAACATGCTCAGCATGTTCTGCTGAGCCAAAGTGAAGAACACGTTCGACTCAGCTGATCCAACATCTGGATCGATTGAGCCAAACCTCCGGCAGTTCACTCGCTGCCATTCGCCCCTATTCTCATAGTGGCCGAACGGCAGTGAGTGAATAGCCGAATGCCTCTGAACAGCATTTGGTTTTGTTATTCTGTTCGCTACTTCACAGGTAGCAAGCAGAATAAACAAAAATGATATGTTAATTTTTAAAAAATTTTAACAAATTTTAAGAAGGACCCCCCCCCCAAATGGGTGGATAAATGTGGGGTCCCCCCTAAAATTCCCAACCAGACCCTTAATCTGAGCACAGGCTTGGCAGGGCAGGAAAGGAAGGGGGACGAGCGAGCGCCCCCCCCCCCCGCACACGCCATTCCAGGCCACATGCCCTCAACAATGGGAGGGTGCTTTTCCAGGGTCCCCTTTTCTTTCTCCCTGACTTTCACACATCTGTACAGTTTGTGCAGTAAGTGTTTGCTAGCTGGTGTCCCGCTGGGTAGATCAGTAGTGCACGTCTCCCTACTACAGGTAAAACTCAGGTAACCGGAAGTCCAAATGCAATAGTCACTCATATTCATTTCGTTGTCAATGAAAATTCCCAGAATTTTTGTTTAGTTTTCATTCCATTAACTTCTCCATTACTTACAGGGTTATTCACAAAAGGGTGAAGAGTTTGGAGAAGGCAGGAGAAGTGAACAATCTAGGACAAAATAGCTGATTTGGAAACATTCTCCAATTCAGCTCACTTTCCAGTTAAGCCATTTTGTCCTAGATTGTTCACTTCTCCTGCCTCCTCCACACTCTTCACCCTTTTTTGAATTACTCTGTTAGTTTTTGTTTAGTTTTCGTCACTAAAAAACATGTAGATAAAGATAAAAAAAACTAAAATGTTTCATCTCTGAAATGTACACTGATGTGGAGAGCCCTGGCCCTGGGATCAAAAAGTGCTGTGCGCCCATTTTTATTTAGATTTACAATCTATTGCTCTTTGGCTATGAGACCACCTATGGTAATATTAATTGTTGAAGACTTAAGTGCATGTAAGAAAACAGTTGGTTTGAAGGCTTGTAGGTGGTGCTTCACTTAATCCATTCAATCAAGTTAAATGTGGACAAACTGCATCCACATCATATCATACAAAAGAAATTAATAATTTTTTGGGAATTTCATTTTCCTTTGGATAAATGTACTCTGCTCTAGGTGCATGCACATAAAATTAGAGTAAACAAGAATAATTACACATGACAACAAATCTTTTCAAAAGTTTTGCTTCCTGAAAAACTTTTAGTGATTATGACAGACCCCTTTAAGCTGAACACAAACATATTTTAAGAATGACTGTATTATGTGAGACTCTTGAGAAATATGAAATTAACTTTTAATCACTATAATCTTCTTAATCGCATAATGTTAATTTATATATAATGCATAATTTCTCATATGTAGTACAAGTTCAAGAGGACTGAAAGGGTTTTGCTGATGATTTGTGTTTGTACTCGGTGTCCGGTGCATGTCTTTGCAGTGTCCAACAATAGTCAGCCAGCACTGATATATTCCAGCCGCCCAGATATATATTTGTTGGGTCTACAAGTGGTTTATGTGCCACATTTTTCTATCCTGGAACCAAATTCCTTTGGAGTGGCCATTCTTTTTAATATAATGTGACTTTTTTGCACGGCTGTCCCATTCAAAGATTAAATAACAGTTCTTGGTATATCCAAGCAGCAGGGCCACTACTTTTAGATCTCCAGAGATATTTGAGTTGTATTGGATGTGCTTCAACAACAGTTCCATGTTTTCGTATTTTTCCATAATTTGTGCAGCATAGCCAACAGTATTGAAGTATGTACCGCTGTGAAATAAGACAGCCCTGAGGCTTAACCACTTCCGGGCCGGCCGTAGTAAAAAAACGGCCGGCCCGGAGCTCTCTAGATCTGAGCGGGCGTCTTTAGACGTCCGCTCAGATATGCCCCCTTGCGCGCGGCGCTGGGCGCACGCGAGCGGGACACAGCCCAAATTTAAAAACAAGGAAGCGATTCCTGTTACCATACAAGCGATCCGTGTATGGGGTGCCGATCGGTTCCCACCGCTAAAATTCAAAAATTAGGAGGCAGCTGTCATTTGTAAGGAACACACGGAGCTCCTGGGATTTGTACATCTCTGTTTTAATGTACGATTTTGTTTTTATAAATATAGATAAAGAGATGCACAGATACCAGTTTTGCGAGTACGAGTACTGGTACTCGCCGAGTACTTACAAGTACGAGTACTGATACATTTTTGTTTATGGTCATGTGACAGTTTTTCTAAAACAATACAGACTAATGATTTCAGGACAGTGGTGGAGTGCCAGAGCCAGGTCACAGCTGCAACCGCTGCAACACTGGTAGTTCTCATGAAAATGCCAAGTATCTGCACTGGTACTCGAAAAGTATCTGTGCATTCCTAATATTGATGAATCAATAAAGAGACTCTATTCTAGTGGGTCATGCTTACAATCCAAAGCCATGAACAAACTGTCAATGTCAGTACAGAAAGTGAGGTTGTCTGCTTGTGCAAAGAAACTTTTTAAATCATCTTCGATAGGGATGCACAGATACTTTTCGAGTACCAGTGCAGATACTTGGCATTTTCATGAGAACTACCAGGGTTGCAGAGGTTGCAGTTGGAACCTGGCTCTAGCCCTCCACCACTGTCCTGAAATCATTAGTCTGTATTGTTTTAGAAAAACTGTCACATGACCATAAACAAAAATGTATCATTACTCATACTTGTAAGTACTCGGCAAGTACCAGTACTCGTACTCGCAAAACTGGTATCTGTGCATCCCTTTATCTATATTTATAAAAACAAAATCGTACATTAAAACAGAGATGTACAAATCCCAGGAGCTCAGTGTGCTCCTTACAAATGACAGTGGGCTCCTAATTTTTGAATTTTTCTCTAGTGTAGTCTTGGAGCTCAAAAGTATCGGTACATGTACTCGTACTTGTACCGAGTACTGTACTTGGTATCTGTGCAACCCTAATCTTCGAAAACAGAGATTTTCGTACTTGGTTTTAGAAAACACCATCCTTGCAATCATGAACCCAATAGTTCTGATTTTGATTTTGACAAACCAGAGTCTCTGGCCAGGTCTTTTAATTCTGACTGTGTTATGAGATGAGGCTTGCCAGACATACACGATTCCAAATCCGGATCATTGACACAGTCTGTACTGGGTTGGTGCATTGCAGCATCTTTATCAAAGCTCCATTTTTTGGTGGCTTTGGTAATGGCAAGCTCTCATCATGTGGCACTGGTCTCATGGCTGAGGGCAGATTGGGGTACTCAATTGATTTCTTATTTTTAGCCTAGAAACCGGAGACATTAGTCAGACAGAAGTAACAGTCCATTACGTGATCCTTCTGTTCTCGCCATATCATCGGGACACAAACGGCATTGACAGCTCATCTTGCACAACAAGAGCCCATGCCTTGTGCTGATCATGAATCTTTAAACCAAAGTAGAGTTCATACACTTTCTTAACAAGTCCAGTCATATTGCGTCTTTGAGACTTGGGTGTATAGTCGCCACAAATGTAGAAGAATGTGTGCCAACTGTTTTGACATTGGCGAGACATTTCTGATGTCACCAACTGTACTACAACTACAATAGCAAGTCTGTAACTGGGTTGGGTCTAGTTGTTGCGTTGCGAGCTACCTTTAGCCGTTACAGCAGCATGCACTAAACCTAAGCATTCCCAGGCATGCCCAACCTGTGCAGGTTTCACAAACATTATGCAATTGGCCCTATGTGCAAGTCTGGACATGTATGAGCTACATAAAGCATCATGTAACACAATCGAAAAAGAGTAAAATTAAAATGCATCAAGAAAATACAAAAATAAAAGATTTAAAAAATGGTACATGATAGGTTACATTATACTTAATTTTTGTGATTAGCAGCCCAAAATATATAACACACACAAGTGTTCAAAAAGCAAAATCTTTGTTGTCCAGTGTTAAGAGCAAATATACAGTATATATATATTTAATCCATTTTATTCAGCAAACATTCTGTTACATTGTGCTATTGTGATGATGTTCAAGCATAAAGTATTCAAAAGAATTGGTTTGCATGCAGTGTGCAGATTCTAACTGTTCACAGAATGCACCTTCTAACTGTGCACGAATGCACCTTTAAAAATTGCTAATGGTGGGCTATTGCAGAAAATATAAAGAGAAAGAAAACAAAGAGAATTAAGAAAAGGAATATCAAGAAATAAATAGTGAGATGTAGAAGATAGATTAGACAGTGACAATATGTAATGTTCAGTTGACTTCATTAAAAGAAAGAGTAAGACAATGAGAGAACCACGAAGATACACTTATGATGTTGATTTACTAAAGGTACATTGGCTGCTCACTTTGCAAGAGAATTTCCCCTTAGTTTTGCAAATGAGGTGAAGCTGTACTGACTTCCATCATCCAATCATGTGTTTTTTTCCTTGCCTCTGATTGGGTATTCTTTGCAAAAGGAATTTTCACCACATCCACTAAGCTAAGTGAAAATTTCCTTGTAAAGTGAACAGCCTATTTTCCTTTAGTAAATCATCTCCTGTATGTGCAAAATGTAGGGGGAAAGTATACATAATAAACTTTTAAAGGAATATTAATAAAAGTTTTGTTTTATATGTGGTGGGTAGGATCATATTCTAGATATTTTAGTGGTCATCTCCCACAAAGAGATAGTTCAAAATGTTTATATTAAAGGCCATATTGGTAAGAATATAATTCCTTGTTATATATATTTCTACATTTGCTCTTTATATCTTTAAGGGCATGCGTTTACCTTTAACAATTGTGTGCCAAGTTACGTAAATACCCTTTCTCAGGCTAAGGCCTGCCATGCCATAAGTCATGAATAAATTGGCCTTCTTGGTGCATGTCAGACTATTGGTATTTATGCTTTTGTAATGGTTACATTTTACTCCCTTCCTCACTTTTCAGCCCAAAGAATTTGTATTAACTGTTTTATTAAAGTAGACCTGTCATATCAATTTGATAGGTAGAACATTCATAAAGCAGCCAGTGTGTGTAAACCTGAATGCACTGTACATTTAGTAGCTCACTTGGTTCTTTTTCATCTAAATTGTATTCAGTTTTCAGTAAATAATTCTGTTAAGAAAGTCTGACATCAGAAATGTATTTGCTAGAGATTTTCACAATAGCCATGTCAAGCTGAGAAGGTCAAACACACTATATGGAACAATAGGTTATATGAGGTAACAGAGGGTAATACGATGTAAGACTGTCTTCTATCTGTATCTGATACCTCCTGCTGTGATGAATTAATTACAGACATTACATTACTTACCTTATTCATTACATGGACCTTATTCATCAAAGACTGCTAATTCTTAAAGCCAAACTCCAGCTTCAGTTTTAGACAGTAAAACATGCTCCTATGCTGTACAATTTTTTTTTTTTTGGTCTGATTTCACTGCACCCATACATTTTTGCATACAGATCGCTGGAAAATGCTATGCAACCTTCACAAATATCCACATATCCCTAGCTTTCCTACATTTTGCACTCCCTACCCAACTCAAAGCTGTCCTCCAGATCATTGTCACCCTTTGAAGAATCGGGTTGGGGGAGGCGCATGGTTCATAAGACTCTTTCTACCTCTTAGCAGCTTTGGCTCTATGCATCCTCACAGACTGACCTGGCCTTCCTTCGTAAGTAGGGGAAAGACCTACAGGCCACCTTCATGGACAAACAAAAAGTCAGGATTGTGTTCTTTGCTCACAAATCTTCTATTTATAATAAATATCAGGAGATCACATACATCATCATGAGAAAGTGGTATAGAACCCCCTCCATTTAGCCAAATGTTCCCACAAAAAAATGACAACTGCTGATGTTGCTCTGCAGATAGACGTACCTTAATATATATTTTCTGGGACTGTCCACAAATCAGGCCTTTTTGGCAACGGGTTTCGAAACTTTTTACATAATTGACAGGTATTACCTACCCTTTCAGTCGACCCAGCATCTTGCTCCTGCTGAACCTCACATCATTGTCCAGGAAGAGATACAGGAAATCATTATTGATTCATTTGTTAAATGCTGCCCAAACATGCATCCTGAGTGCCTGGAAACAAACAAGACTCTCAATGGTGGGTCAGTGGTTTGCCAAAGTGAATGAGATCAGAGATATGGAGAAACTCACCTCAACCCTAAAAGATAGATCTGGCGAGAACTTGCAGAGTTAGTTTTACTGGGAACAATTCTTACACTACTGCAGAATACTTGCAATATCTCTAGAGTTCTTGCCACTAAGTAACCCTTCTGGTGCTCAAAGCAAGTGTCATACATAATAATATCCTGCCTTTTATTCCTGCTCTAAGCATTCTGTATAGCATGTTCAGCTCAGCTTAACCCACTGGCAACTTGAAGGAGGGAGGTCTAAGCAGTGAAACTAGCACAAATGTCTGATCTAGTATATGTTTATAGATGTCACCTGATCAAAGTTTTTCTTAAAGGTATGCACATACATCTGCACTCTTATTTCATACAGATGTGCATGTATGTAAGTAATAATCAACCTTGGCCTGTCAACATTTCCCCCCTTCCCCTCCCCAAGCCAAACGTATATGGCCAAAAATATCCTTTCATATGGGCAGGATTTGGTAACAGTCATCTATGGGGACCTTTGTTTCAGAACTAAAGGGTCTTTGTTGAGCAATTATCAATGTGTTCTCAGTCAGAATTGTATACACGGGAACTATGACATAAAGAGTAACACCTTGCCATCTGTCTAAATTCACTCTTTATTGCTAGCCAGGTGTAACTAGGAATTATGTTTTACTTGCTTTATGTTTTTCAAATTGGCCCTTGTGAGCCTTGAGCTTTTATATGGAATAGACATTCACGGACGGTGAGTCAGCAACTGATTACATGGTGAGCACTCTGACTGCACAATGTACACACAGAAATGCTGCACTTTTTGTCAGCTGACTCACTATCCTGGAACATCTAAAGTGAGATAATTCTGGGGCTTTTGTAAGCAGCAATGTACAGGCAAAATATGCTTTTTGAGGGTACCACTTATCTGTTATCACAATTTAATAGATTGTTATCCATTTTTCAGTGTTAACCATTTTTTTATGGTAACTGTACATTGCTCATTCTAGATGGCATCAGAATCAGCCCAATCAGGACTCCCATAGCAGCATATTTCAGTTATGACATTTAATTGTTATCATAATTGAGTTAAAAAAATAAATGGCCATTTATTTTTTTTGCTTGACATCTGATATGTTGAAAATCCCTTCTTCCTTTCGAAATGATGTACATTAAAACAGAAAAAGCTTAAAGTTACATTAAAGTCAAAATGTTTTTCCCTTTATGAGGTTTCTTAATCCGATCTTCCTCTTCTTTCCTGATGTTTTCATCTGTCCCTCCAGCGGTGCGGCGGCTCTCCGATCCAGCGCTGACTCCTCTCTGCTTGCAGTCACTTCCGATCCAGCGGTGTCTGCATGCGGGTGCACGCGTCCATAGACTTACCTTGCGTCTCTGCTTGTCTCCCGGCTGAAAATCCGAACTGCGCATGCGCCCGCCCCAAGATGCTTTGCGGCCGCCCGAGCAGTTTCGGATTCTCGGGCGGGAGCGTGCGACGAAAACAGGGTAAGTTTAAACCGCTTGCTAGCAGTAGATATAGGCAAGAAAAACGGAGGGTTTAGAAACCCTTTAAGGATAAAACTTCAAGGAAAAGTGTACAAAACAGATTCCATTTGCCACATGATTGGTTGCTATGGACAACACCAGTTCTTTTTCCTCATAATCTCATAAATGTCTCAGTTTTTACAACATCAGAAGATGGCACATACAAAATATTGTACTGCATTATAGATAGAAGCAGGAAAGTGAAAATACAAGTGACTTTTTTATTAGCTCACTAAAGGTAAATCTTTTGAAAATAACCAGTTGTCCTGTTTTTATATGAATACACGTCTGAAGTCAATATTCTTAACATCTTGCACTTATTTTCAGCCAAAAAAATATTGGTATTATTTTCACTATAATGCATATGTATTGCTCATAATCTTGATGGGTTGCTTGTGAAAGAATTCATGTCAATAAATGTCTTATTTCACCTAATTTTTATTGTTAAAGACCAACTCATGTGACTCTATGGGGTCTATTAACAAAGCTGCCGAAGGATCTAGCCGTAGCTTCGGCCGATCCTTCGGCTAGCTCCGGCCCCAGTGTCCCCAGGGACACTGTTCTCTAGACAGCTCAACTCTCCCGGGCGCTACGGGAGTCTCCTGCTCCGGGCCGCCTACGAGAGAAACACTGCTTTTTCTTTTTTTTTATTCTGACATGGAGCCGTTGGCTGTCGTCAGAATAAAAATAAAATAAAAAGAATGTTCACCATAGCGAGTAGCCTGCCGGAGGTTCGGCTTAGCCGATCCAGATGTTGGATCGGCTGAGTCAAACTCCTTCTGCACTTCGGGTCGACCGAACATGCTGAGCAAGTTCGGCCGACCCGAAGCCACACGAAGCCAGCCAATGTACGACTGATTTCAGTCGATTTACGGCTGAAATCAGCCATGCCAGCCTGAAGTGAATAGCCGAACGGCGTTCGGCTCACTTCGCTTCAGGTCGGTCATTCACTCGGCTGCCTACCGCAGCTTAGTAAATAGACCCCTATGTGTGTAGGTGATTTCTTCTTCTTTTTTAACAGTACTGTAGAGGGTTTTAGTGAAATATCAGAGGTCCAAACAGAACCCTGGTATTTCACTTTTAAATAGGAGAAAAATACTGAGGCCACAGAGTCCTCAGTCTGTTTCCCATCTGCAGCCCTAGCACTCACTGAACAGGAAGTACTCTGTATAGAGCTCTCCCTGTTCATTCACAAACTAAGGAGATGAACATTTACCATCTCCTCAGTTATAAGTGAACAATAGAGTGATCAGCATGAATCACTCCAGTGTAAATTTGGGAAAGTGAAGGATTGGTAATTATTATATATATTTACCATTCCTTTACTCACCATCCTGAATCCAACGTGCACGCGCACTTTGTGTTCCCTCCATAACCTGCTGTTTCTGCCAATACAGGCAGAGGGAGAGCAAGGGGAATGAAAAGGCACAGAGAGAACACAGAGGGGCGCAGTTTGCCACTGCCCATTTTTGAAAGAATGATTGTGATCAGTGGCTGATGATAACTATTAATTTATTCAGAAGGGTCTAGGGCCTTGGTTCTCAACTGGTGGGTCGTGACCCAAAAGTGGGTCGCGACCCCATGTTAAGTGGGTCGCCGCATGCCTTCCACTTTTCTAGGTGGGAGGCTCCTCAGCCTCCCCCTAGCCCCCCTGTAGTGCAGCACTGTCCATTCTTACACCAAGTAGCCATTCAAAATATGCTGCCCAGCGCCAAGTGTTGACTTGAGGTGGGGTGGGCTGGGGGTATGGCTGCGATGAAGCTCCCTCCATACATTCATTACTTACAGCTCGCTCGCATGTCCTGTAGAGGTTCCTGGACTGGAGTGACATCACATTCTGGCTCCCAGCACCTCTACAGGGTGCACATGTGAGCGGCACAAGCAAAGCACATATGGATGGAGCTCCATCACAGCACAGCAGCCCACACTGCCATATGTTCCACTGCAGTGCGACTTGGGTCACGACTTCATGACCGAGGACAAATGTGGGTCCTGAGGTTACACAAGTTGAGAACCACTGGTCTAGGGGACCCTTCTGTTATAATTTTATGGTCGCTGAAGTGACCACGAGAATGCTGCTGGCGTAAAGCATGCTGACCTGGCCAGCTGGATGTAGTTCTGTCCCACCATACATCTTGTCAGTGACAGGAAAAGGGTTAAATGAATGTCAGGATTTGGTGTTAGTGAGTGTCAGTTTTAACTTACAGCCTGTTTTGACTGCTACTTTTAGTAAGTTTTAGTTTCATTACGGTTCATGTGAGCTATCAAAAATAAATTAAACTTTTAATGTACAGTATATAATTCATTTATTGCCAATGTCATGTATATCTGACCACATTTTACTTTACGTTACAGTGGCAGGCCATCTCCTTGACTGTGATTGAGAAGGTGCAGATAGCAGCTATAATACTGGGCTCCCTCTTCCTTATTGCCAGCATATCCTGGTTAATCTGGTCCTCTCTCAGCCCCTCTGCCAAATGGCAGCGTCAAGACCTGCTGTTCCAGATCTGCTATGGCATGTATGGCTTTATGGACATTGTCTGCATAGGTGAGAGAAACATGGGTATTCCATTGAATGTTCACTAATGCTCTTTATTTTATTAACACACACAGGGGGAAATTTATCAAAAGCAGAAGAATCTGGAGCAGTTGTCTATGTCAACCAATCAGCTTCTCTCTTCAGTTTGTTCAGTTAAGGTTTGAAAATGAAAGGTGGATGCTGATTACCAGTATCCCTAAGAATGAGATGATTGGTTGCCATGCACTGCTGCTCCATATTTTGTCTGCTCCAGTTTTGATGAATTCGCCTCATAGTATATAAAAATAACTGGAACTCTGATTTAATTTCCAGTTATATGCATGTATCTAATTTGTGTTTTGTTCCATGTTCCTCTAACCATCCTACAACTCGTAGGTTTACTTCTGTCTGAATTGACGTAAGGACTTGAGTACATGTGCATTAGTTAAAACCAGAAATGCTATTCTTCACATACAATTCAATGAGAATGCAAAAGCAACTCAGAAGCAAAGCAGCGGCAGCTCAGAATGAACACATAAACATCTCAATGTAACTGAATTCACATGAACGTATAATGCATTTGCCTATCTATGCAAGCCCTTAGAGAGAAGTTGTCTGTTTGGTGTAGAAGATTCAAATGTAAGTTCCACTTTGGATAAGAACTAATGCAGATAGTTTTTACATACTGTATATCTCTGAGAGTTATTTATGCTACCGTATATTAAAGAAAAAGATCATTTTCATGCTTTCTAATGTTTCCATATGCATTCCTTTTTCCATGTGGTCCACCAAGTTACTGTATATCATACCTTGTGGCTTAAAGGACATTTCCCCCTTTGTAAGTGATTTGTGTTTTTTTGTGGTAATGTAGAGGTGCAGGTGGAAATGCCCTTTAAAAGATTATCAGTTGGCTGTGTAGAACCTATTGATATCCAATACGTTGCACCGCTACTGTTAAATCTGAAGGGAACTTCTATCTTGATATACTTTATTGAGCAACTTGGTTACTTGCATAAGACATACCCTTAAGTATGTGTGATGAATATGTGTATGTACTTAAATATTGGGACAGGACATAGCTACATTATATAATAATACAGCTTAATTGCAGAGCACTGTTTGAGTGTCTGTTTAGCCAATGCTTTTACAAGCGCTATGAATTAGATAAACTGTAAACAAAGAAACCCCAAGTTCAAGGAATTGCAATCCCCAGTCCCAAGGACACCAGTCACCAGGAAGCTGAGAGCCAACCAAGGACACAGGCAACAATGCAAATCTGTCAGAGGTTCCAACCCTAAAAGTATATGTAGATCCAATCACTAGCATCTCGTATTAGCTTTAACATGTTCATGGTATTTCAAATGGCACATTTTCAGTTTATTAAACCTGCTCCTGATCCTGCTGTCATTATAATAATATCTGGTGATCCTGCCGTAACAGTCCTTATTCAGACACTTCCTATTATTAGTGATAAAACTGTCCATGTCTTCCAATTGCGCTCCACACTGTCAGAGTTTTGAGAGGAGTTCCACTTAATGGAAAACTTACCAGTAATTGCTTTGCACATGAGTTGGAAACAAGCTAGAAGAAAAGTTACTGGCTTTGGGGGACTTGCAGAGTGCAGGAAAGTCTCTGACCTTATACTGAAGTCAGAGATCTCTTCGCATGTGCGACCAGCATAAAACCAGAAGCAATGCTTTTTTTTCTCTTTTTGTCTTAAACTAGGTTTATTACACACCTAATATCAATAGATTGGTTTGTAAAACTGTATTGGACATACAGCCTTTTAAAAGTAGGACTGATATTTATAGTCTGACATTTGCTATTTAACCACGTAACTGCATGAAATATGACCCCCTACAAATGCACATTATTATTATATTATACAGGATTTATATAGCGCCAATAGTTTGCACAGCGCTTTACAATATAAGGAAGACATCCACAAAATCAGGACAAACATACATGATCATGCGAGTTTCCAGCACTGAGATTCGACAGTCTTGCTTAGACTCTGTTCTGCTTTGTGGAAGATGTTGCAAGGAGTAGCTGGGAGGTGGCCTTGTCATTGCAGTTCATAGGGAAAATAGGAAAAGTATAGCAGATGTGTGTTTTATCCTGTGCTTTGTCATCCTAACATAAGTCATGCTCCCTGAGTTATATACTAACTTCAGGTGATTGGACACTAGCAAAAATAAAAGGCTGCAGTGACAGCCCCCATATAACCCCCTTTCCCCCATTCCAGCAAGCCTCAGTTTTTTGCTAGTGTCTTTAGGCAATTAATGTGCTCTCTCTCTCAGAGAGACTTACCTCTGGCCTGGAAGACGATAATGGGGCAGCCTGTAATGTTACTTTAGGCATTGGATCCTGCGTGGGTGCCTAAGTCATGTCAAGTTGGCTGCAGTGTGCTTTACAGGTCAAGGACTGTGGTCCACCATTGCTGCAAAGGGGTATGCCTGCTGTGATGGGTAAAGCCAGAGTAAAAGCTTGGCCTTTCTGCCCTGCTCCTGAATCAAGCTGTGCGGCTGCAGTAAGTGGGGGATCTATTGCCCCTCCCTATTCTTCTGCTCCCCATCCCCCACTAGGAGTAGCATGGAGCACCGGTTTATTTGCATCTTGGTGCCATTTAAGCCTGGGAGCAGGGCCCTGGGGATGCCCTCAGCACCTGTAGGATCTAGGGCCCCTCAAATGTACTGGACTTGTTGCAACCATCCAAGGCATTCAGTGAGGGTCACCCTGCAGGACGCACATGGAAGCTCCTGCTTCTGTCACAACATACCACTACAGACCCTGGATACTTGCCCCCACAGTGCTCAGCACATTTGGTGCAAGTCTTTATTCCCAGCACCTATCAGTGCATAACTCATAAGTGCCCTTTTGGGGGGCATACTTAGGTAGCACATGGCAGATCCTTCACTCCATCCTGAACCTGAATTGCCTCAACAAGTTCCTTTGTATGGAATCGATCAGGTCAGTGATAGTGTTACTACAAAAGGCAGAACTTTTGGATATCAAGAAAACTAATTTACACATTCCAGTCTTCCTGCCCTATCAGAGCTTTCTTTGCTTTGCTATGGGTTCGCAACACATTCATTTTGTTGCCCTTCCCTTTGGCCTGTCCACAGGACCTAGGGTTTTTGCCAAGATGATTGCCCCAGTCATGGCTTTGTTTTGCACCCAGGGAATGCATATTGTGAGATACTTGCACAATCCTCTGAACAAAGATCAGTCACCCCAGGTCCTGTCGGCCAATAACCTGAGGACCGTGCATACTCTGCAGAGGTACAGCTGTATCATCAAATTTCAGAAATCCACCCTGGAGCTGACCCATCAGTTGGCGTACCTATCCAGGCTCTTTCTTCCTCTAGAAAAGCTTAGGTCTCTCCACTTACATGTTCTGACACCCCTCCATTCGCTTCTACATTAGGGTTCTGGGTCTGATGGTGACCCAGAACCCAGAACTTAAAGAGCCTGTACTGTACTCCAATCGCTGCCGCCCATCGGTGCTCTGCCGCCCCGAGGCCGGGCCTCGGTGGCCTTGTGGGAAATTCGGGCCTGCCTATCCATAAAGAGCTCATAAAAGCAGTGGTAATTACACAGCCAGATATAGGTAATATTACCAAACGTAAAGAGACTGTTCCAAGGCTTTTAATTTAAAGGAGAAGTATGGGGAGAATAAAACATACTCTCTCCAATACTTAGAGCCAGTGTAGTATAGTGCAGCTGTCACATGCCAGCTCTAAGACTGAGAGCTGCCTAATCACATGACTGCTGATCAGTCAGCTCTCAGTCAGCTTTCAGTGGAGTGCAGTGAGTGTCAGTCATTACCCCCACAGGGATTTTACCGTCCCTATTCTTCTCCAGCACTGGCTGGAGCCACAGACAGGAAAGTGGGTGGGCATGACTGGTTCTGGCTCTCAGCCACATGCTGAGAGGCAGAATCAGCTGTCAATTAGGCAGCCAAGGTAGATCACAACATCATTGATCTTTCCCAATTGCCCCGCAGCTGTGAGCTGGAAGCCGATAGTGGGTATTAGCTACTATCTGTGAACTTTATCCATTATCTGCAGACTTTAGTCACAGGAGCACATTAGTAAATGTATGAAGTAATTTTTAAATAAACTGTGTAAATTACAAAATAAACTATAATAAATCAGAGGCCTTGGGAGTTTTGCTTCCAGCCACTACTATTCAATTATTTAGGGGTAATTTCTCCTTTAAATGGCCTTCCTCTCATATTAGATATTAGCAACAAATATCTCTTAGCAGACCTTTCTATTTGACCTTAGCTTTAAACTAGGGATGCACCGATATATCGGCCGCCGAAACATATCGCCCGAAAATTGCACTTTTGGCATAATGCAGAAAGGGCTATGTTTCGGCCGATACATCGGCGCATCGCTGGTTTATTTTCTCCCCGCTGGGCGCTGCTCTGTGTTTCAGCAGGGAGAAAAGAAAGTGACAGCCGGTCGAGCGCTGCAGGATTAATAAAATATTAAAAAGATTTAAAAAAATTAAAATAAAAAAACATTTTCAGTATCGGTTTCGGCCTGACAATTTTTTTATTTCGGTTTCGTTTCGGTTTTAAAATTTCCATTACGGTGCACCTCTACTTTAAACCTTGTCAATGGACATGATCTTTAGAGATGGCATAAGGGTACGTTAATCTGGTTGGGCCGGAACAACATCATTAAAACATACCTACTTCAGACACTCCCTATTGCCTTACCAGCCAAATTCCTTACAGAATTATGTTCCACTTCTTATATTTCATCTGGGCACACACACAAAAGAGCTACCATCTCCCAAAGACCAAAAGGTGGCTTTTGCTTCCCAGATCCAACTGAATATTATGAAAGAGCCCTCATAGCAAAAATACTGTTGCAGTACTCTTAGTAGAAGTATAAACAGTTAGAACAATAGATACTACTAGAACAAGGCTTTACCTCTCTCCCTTTATGAAAGACTACCCTGGCTGCACACCCCACTCTTGTCAGTCCTTAGGACCCATTCATTAATAGGTCCTACCTGCGCTATTCCTCATAGGATCTTCCAGTTATACAAAATCTCCTCTACACCCTTTCCAATGATACCTAACCTGGGCTTACCAGTCTTCATCCCAGGCTATTCTGCAGTACAATTTATCCACTTAATCCTCTCTTGTTCTTTAGGACCCTACACTTTACAAGGTACACAAGAAATCTGAGGAAGACCTAAGGTCTGCCTTTGGTATGGACTTTGGCCTTCATTTGTAGCTGTCTGATACAGGATTTTCCACAGAGCAGTACTGACACAAAATAGAACTATAGGTGTAAGAATCTCACACATAAAAGTGCACATTTGCACATAAAGGTATAACTGTATAACCTTGTACGTGCCAAGGTTCATATTTTAATTCTTCAATATGTTGTTGTTTTCTTGTAACAGGTCTAATAATCCATGAAGGCTCATCTGTATATCGAATCTTCAAGCGATGGCAAGCCGTCAATCAGCAATGGAAAGTTCTGAACTATGACAAAACGAAGGACCTTGGGGAACCTTTAACTGGAACTACAAAGCTTGGGGGAAGGAATTCACGGACGAACCATTCCTCTCACAATGACAGAGGCCCTGGGCGGAGCCAGCGGGTTAGGACTATATTAAACCATCACTGTGGTTATACAATTCTACACATCCTCAGCCACCTGCGGCCTAATGAACATCGAAATAGCACAAATTCCAACAGGGAGGTGGTGATGAGAGTGACAACAGTATGAGAAATGTCTTTATTATCGATAGGAAATGGTACGCTGCTATCCTTAACTAGCTACTACTGATGCCACCATGTTGTCATGGTATCAACAAAAGGGGAAAGATTAAAGATTTGATTGGCTGGAAATCAGAGTGAGTTCTGGTCCATAAGGAGCTGGCCTTTCAAAGATTTTGGTCAGTTGGGTTCATGTAGGAAGTTCCCTGGTTTTTTATTGCTTTTTTTTCCCTTTTTTAATTGGGCCTTCTTTTATCGCCTAACACTTTACAGTGCGTCTTATAAATTATGAGCCCACCGAATCTGAAACATGAGACTGCCAGTAGAGGGATCCCTCGAGCAAATTTTAATTCTGCGGAAGGAACCCTATCTAATGTGTTACTTTTGGTATTTATTGAAAGCACAAGCCAGCGTTCTGAAAGGAAAAGTCTTTGGAGGAAACAAGTCTACAAATTTTTACCTCAGCTTTAAATGATGACAACATCACAGTAAACCAGAGAGGAAAAGAAATGGAAAAGAATAATAGTTAATAAAACCATAGTAAAATTGCCTAAGCAAAAAAGTAAATAACAACAGGATTCTGAGAGACTTTGAAGTGGTTCACAACTTTCTAAGCGATGAATAGGTGCAATAAAACATATTTTTACGGCAAAATGGGATCTTTGCAATAAGACGCTTATACTTTCCCTGGTTTTACATTTTTTGCATGAGTAAATGTAATTTTTTTCCCTCTCTTCTCCCTGCGGGAGGATAAAGAAAAAAATATTTATACATTTGTTTTTCTTTTTCTTCTTATTCACATACTGGGATGTACAATTAAAAACATCAGGTTTTTTCCTGCATTGGTATGCTTGTGTACGGTGATGCAAGAGTATTACACTAGCTTTCCCACACTCTCTATAGAGTCTCATTCCTAAGCAAAGGGGTATTCCAACCTGCACAATGTTAGTTTCAAGGAAAAACAAGTATACCATCATGTTCCCTAAATTAAAAGGGCAATTCCAGGCAGCAAGTGAAAACTCAAGCATCAGTGAGCTACTAAGGGGTCTATTCACGAAGCTGCCGAGGGCAGCCGAGTAAATGACCGATCTGAAGTGAAGTGAGCCGAACACTGTTCGGCTATTCACTTCAGGCTGGTACGGCTAATTTCAGCCGTGCCGGCCGCTCGGCCAGCTTCGGCTTTCAGCACGGCCGAGCCGATGCATATGCGTTCGGCTCGGCTGAGCCGCTCGGCCATGATCGGGAGCTGTACGGGCTATGTTGAATAGCCCGTACAGCACCCCTTTGGTTCTACTGAACCGAAGGGGTCCTGGAGCCGAAGCTAGCCGAAGGATCGGCCGAAGCTATGGCCAGATCCTTCGGCAGCTTCGTGAATAGACCCCTAAGTAATTCCAACACACTATGTCATTTACAACATCCACAGCACCCACAAAACATATAAAAGTCTAAGTAGGATGGCAGTAGGAGTGTGTTCCCAAAGCTTGTAGAGATACGGTATAACTCACATTCAGACTTCTTAGGGAGGGTTGATTCTGAATGATGACTGAGAAAAAAACATTAGTAGTAACAATTTTACACATGAGGTTTTGTATATGTGAAAAGCGCAAGGAGTGAGCTCCAGCATCACAAGCAGTTGTGCTTCAGGATCACCAGATTACAGTCAAACAGGAGTTGGGTGGACTGGTATACTACACATATGCTTGGGTGAAAAACTGAAATGCTGGGCAGGTAGGCAATGCTCCCTGTTGCCATCCCAAGGCTTTGTTTCAACGGTGGCTGAAGTTTACCTTGCATATACTTGCTGTTAGTTAGAGAAAGTAAAAATAGGGGAGGTTAGGAGAGGTTTACAAGAACATGAGACATTTTCAAGGGAAAAATCTCAGCAGGAGACAGGTACGGTACATGGGTTAAAGAAGAAAAATCACTGCAGCATTAGTGATGTTCCTTAGAAGCAGGTTTAGAAAAAGCCAAACCAGAAATATAAGAGATCTTAGTGGAGAAAACATGCCCATTTAGAGTGCATAATAACATTATAAATTAAACACTGCCAAAAATGACTACAGGAAGCTTAAAGTGACACTAAACTGAGGAGTTAAATCTTAAAAATGCATTAATTTTCCTTAACTATTACAAAAAGATATATTTTTTGTGTATCACTCAGCTGTAGATCCTCAAATCATCTCTGAATTGATGCTGACACTGTCCTTCCTTCTGGAGGGTGTGTACTTTTGTTCCCTATGGTCCCTGTGTGTGTTGCAAAGTAGCCACCAAGCTCGTTCCCGTGATGGACTACAATCTCAATACAAATTAGTAAACCAAACATGAGATTGTAGTCCATCTCAGGAGCGAACTTGGAGCGGTGGCTACTTTACAACACACACAGGGCCCATGGGGAACAAAAGTAGCCCCCTTCAGAAGGAAGGACAGTGTCAGCATGAATTCAGAGATGATTTGAGGATCTACAGCCGAGTGATACACAAATAAGATACATTTTGTTAATAGTTAAGTTACGCCGAGTGAATAGCCGAATGCCGCTCGGCTGTTCTGCTCGGTCCCTCAGAGGGACCTAGCAGAACAGAAAAATAGTAAAAAAAGTACAAAAAAATAAATTGCAAACGATTGTGCGGAGCTAGCAATGACAGCTAGCTCCGCCCAATAGTTTTCTATTGGCCGGCGGTTCTGCTGCCGTCAAAATAAATAAAAAAAACTCTCCCGGGCGCTCTGGGAGCCGTGTCAGAATAGAAAAAAAAATAATACTATAAAATATATACATGAAATCCTTTATTTGTCAGGCATTTTCTAGCATTAGGTATCAATGGTTTCTTAGGGCCAATGGAAATGCTTAGTGCAATAAAACCCCGACACAGGTTCTAACCCTTTTCCACTCTTAAAAATGTGTTTATTTGTGTATGTGTCCCTGGAGTTGTGGAGAGATCTCTTGTGATGATCACCTTCACCGGGACAGAAAATGAGGGATATCCTCTCCACTGAGAATTAATATAGCAATAAAAGCCTAAGAGAGCTTCTAATCATTCCCCATTAAATCCAAAATAAAAAAAAGTAAGGTTGAGCTATGGAAAGGATTTCAAGCCCAATACTTTGTTAGGCATTATAGATACTAATCACTGCAATTAGAGTCTGAATTATGTCTCAACTATAAACAATAAGGGCCCATTCACAGCAGGGCAGTCAGTTGCAGTGTACTTAACACATGCACTTTTATTCTTTTATTTATTGTTTGTTTATTTGAATGGGGTGCCAAACGCACCAAAATAGACCAAAAATCAGACCTGCTGCTTGTTTGCTAGTGCACTGGCACACATGGAAGTAAATGACTGTACATTTTGGTGTATTGGGATTTTCAGTAGTAGGTCATACTTAGAAACCTGCTCAGTTTATTCTTTTTGCTGTGTCCCTTTGGGGAGATTGGACTTCCAAAGTGAATTGGAACAGGTGTACCCATTTGAAGGTTTCCTGTGACCTTAAATGTCAGTTTCTGTCCCAGTGACAATAGTCATCAGGACAAGCAAAGACATTCAATCTTCCCAGCAGAGACAGAAAAAGCAATACAAACCTTACTGGGATTCTAAAGTTCCCTTATTGTATCCAAAAGACTAAAGAAAAAAGTTTTTTTACTACAGTTTCAATTTCATATTTTGAATGTAGAAGTTCTTTAGATGCAGTCGTTAGTATCTACCTAATAAAAAAGTACCGTTATTGGGATTGTCCTTGAAATCCCTCCTGGGGCTCATTAACCACGTCACTGACATTAGCATTAAGCAAACCTTTGCAGCACTAATTGAGAAGGTGGAGCAAGACTGCTATTCATATCAGTGGAGTCACTGAATTAGTCCACGATTCATTAAGTTCCATTAAGCTAAAAATCATAAAGTGACCCAATGTAGAACAGACTTTGTTAATTAACCCACAATCGGCTAAATATATTTAATGGGCAGCAAGTCAATTAGTGAGTTTATAAAGTTATCCAGGAAACACTGCAACTGTACTCTAGTAAAGAAGTGAACTTTAATAAGTGTGGTATAATTTCACAAAGAGTATTAGATGTAAGTCAGGGAAAAGGAATGATAATTCCACATGTCAAACCCTTAGAACGAAGGGGCAAAAAGTATGTATGTATGCAGTGAGGCATTTTCTGGCATGCAGCAATTAGACACCAAGGTTAATAAAAGCAATAATACAACAAAACATATTTCTCTATATCACAAAAAAAAAACAGTTTCCAAGGACTCACAAAAGTATAAGTGTCCACTGAAATATCATAGAGATATGATATAAATACTGCATTGTAGATGTCTCCATCCAACATGTTTCTTGGCAACCCAGACGACCCTGGTATTTCCTCCAATGCATATGTCTCCTTTTTCATACTTAAGAGTATGGAAAAGGGGTAGGGGAAAGAAAAAAGTCAGCTGTCTCCATGAGTTGGCAAACTTTTTTTCCCCTCTTCAAGTGGCGCCCATGGCATGTGCCATACCCTGGATATGCCACTGCATGCTCACTAGTATAAATGGGCCCGAAAAGTGAAAAAAAATGTTACAAAAATGTCACAACAAAACACAAAAAAATAGAAAGTGCTTTAAGAAAGTGATGCTTGTTTCTACAGCATTGGTAGGGCAATAGGGCAACACAGCCAAACTTAAACATATGAATTGTAATTCAATCAAGAATCTAGATATTCAATCCCCTCTGTTCTTTTTCCCCCCTCATTTCTGAGGTGTAGACCTCTAAAATAAATGTCATATGTAATCTACCAAAGGTGTTACACTACAGTAAACCTTTCCCAAACCATTTTCTTACCATATTATTATTATTCCAGAAATTCAGTATAGAGCAAGAACACAGTGATGAAAAAAGCACTTGTGAGTTTATCCAACCATTTTATGCTTATTAATCCTTCATGATCCATGTTAGTGAAGCACCGATACCAGTTTTTCGGTATTGAGTTAGAGTACCAATATTTTTTCCGGTACTCGCCGATGCCGTGTGCCCCGATTATCAGGAAGTCGGGCGGTGGATCATGACCCATTGCCTGGCTTCCTGATTGCTTGGGAAACTGGTGTTCTATCGAAAAAAAAAACCGACTTCACTTGCTGAGGTTGCCTGGCTTGCTGACCAATCAGAAAGCCAGGCAACGGATCATGAGGTGCCGTCCGGCTTTCTTATTGGCCAGGAAGCAAGGCTGTCTAGCAACAAGTGAAGCCAGCTTACTAGACTGGCTGCCTGACCGAAAGTTCTGGTGTCGGTGGTAAGTATTAGAGCATTTGGGCGAGTACTCGTGCTCACCCAAATACTCGGTAGTGGCACCGATACCAATACTAGTATCAGTATTGGTGCATCACTAGTCCATGTAACTGGAGGTGTTGTGCTAAAGGGTGTCCCTCTTTTTCACCTAAGAAAGTTGGGAGGTAGGGTAATGTACATTACACGCAAGAAACTGCAGGACCATAGCTGTTTAATTCATTTCAGCTATCATTTCTCACAGGCAGGAAGCCATGTGAGAAGGGGAGGCAGCAGCCCGGCAGTGGGTAACAGCCGGTGGTTGAGAACAACTGCCCTAGTTCTGGTTCAGGACCCCTAATGATTCTGCAGTGGAGCATAGTCATTCGTAGATAAACCACTGCTGTCTCTTAGGGGCAAAACAACATTTTTCCTCTAGACACAATAATACCAGAGGTACTTTTCCAGTTAGCAGAGATGTCGATCATTTCAAGAGCCCCTAAAGCAGGGGTGAGCAACTCTGGCCCTCCACCTGTGCTTTAACTACAAATCCCAACATACTTCTGCTTCTGTGAGTCGTCCCTGTAACTGTTAGTCTTGCAATGCCTCATGGGACTTGCAGTTCCACAACAGCTGGAGAACCAGAGTTGCCCACCCTTGCCCTAAATGCTGATGTAAGTTGTGTATCAGCTGAGTGACCAGCATGCTACCTACATTTGTCAGAAAAAGCCCCTTTTAAGATGACAGTTATATAGAAGTCATTCTACAGTTCTGCCTTGTAATAAATTACCACCCCTCCTTGTAAAAGGCCCAATTCAGTTATCATTACAATTCTACAATGCTGCATGGTACATAAAAAGTTTATTTAATTTTCTAAGTCACCAGAGAATAATGACGTGATCAGAGGCATGTGACTCCATTACTGCTTTATAAAACCACAAACCCATGTAGTGAGAAAACTGTGAAGTGTGCACAAATCATATCACAGAAAGCAACATTACCATAACTAGAGGTGGCACAAGTATATCAGGAACTGCTGTGCTCAATAATTATGTACTGAAAGCATTTATCATCACTGTGGAAGGTGAGCAAAGCTTGGCCAAATGACAACATTCTTCATGCTGGACAGTGCTGGTAAGTACTATATGTTTTCATGGGCCCAGGATGTACAGGAAGTAGAGAGAACATTGGGATGTGTGGTTTAATGTGGCATAAAATAGGTCTTCATGCCTAGATCGTGCACAGGCATGGGATTGTACACCCCATGGTACCATAGCAACAAACCTTAATTATAAAGTAGACACACAACAAAGCTTGTGGGAAAATTATAGGCCATGACCTCTTTATTGAGTTTAAATCAATTTTACCCATGAAATAGACTTTAAACACTTGAAGACCGGCATGCTAAACCCCCTTCCTGTAACATGTGTGACCCAAATATTGGTTTTGCACGTAGGTGCACCCGATGCGTGCTTGCATTTGTATGTACATGGAGGCGGGGACATTAAAAAAATGTTGTTTTTTCCGTGACTTTAATTTTTTTTTAACTTTTTTTACACTTAACTTTATTGCTATATATTTATTACACAGATACGGTGACAGGTCCTCTTTATAGAGACATCGGGGATCTATTAGTCGACTAATGTCACCTATGGACCCCAAAGAAGCTGATGAAGCAGAGATCTGCTTTACCTGCTTTTCCTTCGTAATTCACATCACTTCCGCTTTGCAGTGATCGGAGCGTAGATCAGCTGTTGGAAGTGTGCTGATCTACCTCCAAACAATGTGCACAGACCCGCCGTGCCGGTCCCCGGGAGGACAGCGGAGTTTTGGATAGCCAGAAGCAGTGGCGGAGGGGGGGGGGCACGCAAACTCACACGCCCCATACAAGCGTTTGGGCGGCTGTATAGCCACCCAAACTCTTGTATGTAAACAGCCATCGCCGGCTGTAACACATTTTTATGCTGTCTTGCTTGTGCACCATTTGTTTACTACAACTCGCTGTCAAGAGCAAGCTGTCTGTCCATTTATATACAACGGGCGGAAGGCAAGCGGATAACCTTTATTACCAAACAGAACCACTGTTAACCATTTACATACCACCATGCTTAGTCTTCATGACTCAAGCAGCAATAACTTACACCAACCAAATTACTGTTTACCAACCACTGTCCTCCCACAAAGTGGGTGACATTACCCCATAAAGATTGACGGCAACAACAGGAAGTAGAGCAAAGAGGAGAGTGGGCTGGGAGCAGGCCAAAAATCCAAAAGGAAGGCTGACGATAATCCTGAGGTGAATCCAGCTGCCAGTCCTGAGGTAACTGCTAACTCCACCCAGTGACAAGAGTGACTGTAGGGGTGAGAACTTACACTCATTTGCCAGCTGTTTTCCCACCAAAAATCTGTCACCAATCCTGTGCTCAGCTGATTGAAGATCTGCCCAGCAACCGAGGTAAATCTTCCTAGCGACAGCAGGCAGCTCGTAACCTGAAAGACAAAGCAGAAAGAAGCAGCAAAGCAGCCCCAGAGAGACACTATATTTAACAGTCACCCATGTGTGTGTTAAAAATCACATGAGTGATAGGGGTGACAGTGCCATGGGGCCACTTTCCTATTTTTTTCTATTGTGGCCCTAACATGAGCTTGGATGACCAGTGGCTTTGCAATGATTTTACAATGCAGCTCAGACAAATATCGCACAAACACTGCCGGCTCTTAAAGGCAAACAAAGCATATTTATTCTAAAAACCTCATACGTGAGAGGTAATGGCTCCAACCTAGGTAAGAGAAGTGTTCTTTGGAGGTGACATTTGATCAATGTAACGCTTTAACGTTTATGTAAATCCTAAAACAAGAAAGGAATTTATTGCAGCTTGCCAATCCTTCGATGTGGTGGCTGCATCAGTTTACCTTTTACAGCCATTTTTTGCTTTATTTTTCTTGATTTTTACCTCCAGGGATCCTGCCTGTAACAATCTTTCTGCCCTGCTTAAAGTAGATAAAAAATAATATTAGAATTTAACATATTGACGAAATGTAAAAGCAATGTTCAATGTTTTTAAAAATTGCAGCTTTCATTCAAATAATACCTATTGATTCTGCAATGAAGGTCCTTGCTCAGCTACTTCCTGTTATAGGGTGACAATGCACCGTCCCTGCGTCTCAATTGCTCCCTTGTGTTTTTACCCTGTCTCCTGCACAGCTAGTGGAGACTACAAGAGACTGTGCTCACATTTATTAAGCATGTGTTTTCCACAGTTGTCACATGTAGGATGACAGTCTTGAGAAATGCCATGTAGTCACTGCTGCAGTGTATGCATGCGGATAGGAAGTGGCTGCCAAGAGGCTGGAGGCAATCAGCATTACTGAGATGAAACAAAATGTGGTATTTGTTTAGAATGCTCATGACCTTAGTAATCCAGATGTCTTTCAGTTAGGGTTTATGGCTTCTGTTGTAAGAAGAGGTGATAGCATGAGCACAATGTGAAAGTGATACCTTTAGGCCAGGTTCACACCTGGGCAATCCCGGGATACGCGGGAGAGCGCAATTAACACATCCATTTGTCCTGCATGACGAAGCTTGTCCTTGTGTGGTGGATATCAAGTTCGGCGCTAAAGCCTGGAAACTCTATCCTTACGATGTCTTGAAAAGTGCTCATGATGGATACCAGCCTGTCGGACTAGGGAAGAGTCCTGGAGGGGTCCTGGAGAGGAATCCTGATTGTCAGAGTAATTGTGATAAACATTCTGGAGCTCAGAGCAATTTGGTTGTCTATTTATTGCTGGATCCCCCAATTTCAGGGTCATCAAACCAGGATTTAGTCAGACAACAAAAAGATCATGGCTTACATCAACCAACAAGGAGGCACCAGAAATTGCACAACTTTGATTCTGGCTAGGGTAGAACTTAATGTTCAGGCCCTGTCCGCCATACAAATTCCAGGTGTGGAAAACTGGCAGGCACATTACCTCAGTCTGCACATATGGATGGAGCACTGTCACAGCACAGCAGTCCACACTGGACCCCAGGCTGAGGATCCCCTCCAGTTCTGGTAAGGTGCACACAAGTACAGTGGGTCAATCGCTCTGTAACACGCAATCGCACCTACTGTGCATTCGGGTGTGGAAAGTGTGTTGTGTTGCCATTCATTTGAATGGTACCTCAAATGCACCTCCCACTCAGAGTTCGTACAGCCGCACAAGAACGCGCGGTACCCAAATGCTGTGCGTTCCAGTGCAGTGCAGACTTAATGACCAAGGACAAAAGTGCAAAGTGTGCCTGACTAATGAGTCCTGCAAGGCTCCGAAACTTTGCAGTCATAGGAATACGAATAAAGATGACATTCCGAAGCAGGATTGTGTGCAGACAACATATCTTCTAGATTGTATGCTGTGGTGCCATCCACCAGTTGTTTCAGCACCCATAAGGTACGGTGTGCGAAGGGGATATTATAAAGATATATGCCTCCTGGAACATGTGACAGTGTACATCTGCAAGGGAAAATGCCTTTCTTCTGTGATCTTGTGAGGCTTTGCAGTTTACAGATGAGCTTTCCCAGGAAGACACTGGTGATGTAGTCTTCCCATGATGCATCTGTGAAGCCAGGGCTACATCAACCAGGAAGTGGAAAAACAGTACTTTTATGTAAAAGAAAAAAATGTTTGTTCAACTAATTAATGCAAGATGATTTCATATTAGCATGTAATTTTTAGTCAAAGGGGCAAAGGTCCACTTTAACATTAGACTCTTGTAATGCTCTGCATATCAAATCTCAGTCTGGGAGTAGGTGGGGCAGCATGCCAACCCAAAACTTGCATTGTGCTCTCTTCCTAGCAAGGGAATCTGCTCACAGAAGGGGATACTGGCTCATCAGAGTTACAAATCCTTTTGCAGGTAAATACTTCACACTTCACAGAACTCCAGGCACAAATTTTAGTAACCCTTCCAGTGGGGCTACCCCCACACTTAACTGCTTTTTTTTTCTAGGTTAAAAAAAAGTTATACTCACCTAATCCTCCGAGCGGGCCCTTTCGCCTTGCTCCCCTTTCACTGCAGCGGTCTAAAGTCCCATGAGTCATCACATTCTATACACAGTTTACAGAACGTAAGGATGCCGAGGGACATACCATCCCCGCAGTGTAGGATCAGGTGAGCATAACTTTGTTATTTTTTAACCTAAACAAAAATAAGCAGTTAGCCCTTGCAGCGCAGGGGTAACCCCACTGCAAGGATTAATAGAATGTGTGCCCAGAGTTCTGCTTTCAGGTAACAGGGAGCTAAATGCCCACACTAAATTCACTTATACTTTGCTCTGTGTACTAAAATGTCAGCAAAGTCTTCTTGGTGAAAATTGCTTACAGTCATTTTTTTTTTAAATACATTTTTATAACATTTTCAAGATAAAATACAATTTTGAATAGTAAAACAGTAAAACATATTGTTCACAATGAATAGTAGGCAATGTGTTACTACAAAATCAATACACATTATCAAATGAACAAGAAGTAAAGAGAAGAGAAAGTGAATACAGCAGTAAACAAAAAGAAAAGAATAGTACAATGTTTAATAGGAAAAAACTAAACAAAAGGCCAGATCAGACTGTACCAGAATATGAATTTGTAGAAGGATACAAATCATAAAGCTACAATATCAATTCATTCTAGGAGAAGAGTACCATGTCGGCGCTTCCAGAATAGTCTTTTTTTTTTATGACATCTCTTCTGCCAAAATCTCTTCTGCCAAAAAATAAACTTCTACCAGGCATTCAGCATTTTTTTCTGTGCACTGAGCCCCGCATGCACAGCTTAGTGCGCAGGCTCAGCAAGGTCTAAGTGAAATAACTAAAGAAGGGGGGTGATGGAAGCACCGGTGACAGGAGAAAAGCAGACAGCACACCTCTGAAAGGGATCGCCTACACAGTAAGTTGGCCATAATGTGCTATAAGGAGCGGGAAAAGAAAAGTGTCACGAAAAGTGTGTAGGTGACCCGAGGCAGGGCTGCCACCAACATTTCTGTCACATGCAGGAGAAGAGCACTGCTTCCCTGGGCAGGAGTCTCTTCTAGTATTCAGAGCCTCAAGGAGGACAGCCAACAGACAGGGGCGGACTGGGCCGGGGTCTCTGTTACCCTGCAGGCCTCTGTTACCCTGCAGGCAGGGCCAGCACTGACGCAGCATACAGTTCCAGAGGTCCCAGGGCAGATGCTCTGGGATTGCAGGCATGTGGGTACAGGTGTGCTCCACTCACTGCAGCTGCAACGCTTTCTCCTTCCTGGCTTGTATAGTGCAGCCGGTGCAGTAGCCGTCCACTATACTGTTAAAGTTGAACTCCGGACACAAACACTTTAATTAAAATGTATTTTTCAATAGCCACAAATATAATCAATCCACTTTGTGTGCACCAAATACCTTTGCAAACTCAGATATCACCTTGTAAAAATAGCAGGGACATCATCACTGTGCAGCACATAGTCTGTGCAGAAACCAGAGCTGTGGAAGGGACCCAGCAGGCTACAGGCTGCCTGCAGAAAACTACAGGAGGGGGCAGATACAAGACCAGTCACACTGCACAAGGAAAGAGAGCAGCAGTAACTGGTCTTTATTACAGGAAACTCCTGCACAGAGGTAAAGTTTCACACTCTATTACTGTACAGATCTGGAAAAAATACACAAAGCTCACCAAGATTCACACAAGAAAACACAGGAGCTCAGCTTTAAATCTCAAACTCTATTGTGGTAATTTCAAGCCTGATGAAGGGGACCCTGTGTGGCCCCCGAAACGTTGTCATTTGTTTTGACATGAAGCGTCAATAAACAGATGTGTTCTTCACTTCAATATGGTGTGCTGGGGACATCTTTAACAAGTTTCTGATGTGAAAGGGAGACCGCTCTCTGCAGTACCATGGCATTATCATTCAATGTAGATGCCAGTGTGCTCTTCTAGCCCACCAAGCATAGTTTCGGTAGAGTGCACATAGCCAGGGCCAGATATACTCTCCCTGCCGCCCCAAGGCCAGGGCCCCCCCCGCGTGCGCACGCCGCGCCAACCCCCTCCCCTTCCCATCAATGGAGAATGGCAACCAGATGGCAGGGCGGCACAGTTAGTTTAGTTTCAATTTTTTTTTACTGTTTCTTTATTTTTGTAAACTTTTTCATCACTTATTTATTGCTATCACACAGGAGAAAGCCATCCCCTGTTTGATAGCAATTGGAGGTGACAGGCTCTCTTTATTGACCCTGTCACCTCCAATACAGGAGTTCTAGCACAGCACTGTGCTGGAACTCCTGTGACAGGTGAGAGAGGAAGAGCAAAGCTCTCCCCTCTTACTGTCTACACGGAGCGGCAGGGGTAGTTTTAACCCTGCTGCTCTGCTCACTGCAGTGAGGAGATGGACTCGGCGGCGGAGCCCGGAGGACGGAACCAGAGGAGTGAGGTAAGTGCAGGGGGGAGGGGTGGAGGCTTCACACTGTTTACATGTTATCTCGGCGACATCGCCGAGTTCACATGTAAACGAACAATCGGCTGCCTCACTCTACATTTAGTCCTGCTTGTACAAAGCAGGACTAAATGTAGAGAGGGCAACTTACCGCCCAACTGCCGGAACTTCCCCACAAGGACACCTCTCCCGCCGTTCTGCGCCCTGCCGCCCCAAGGCCGGGCCTCGGTGGCCTTGTGGGGATTCCTTGTGGGAAGGCCTGCACATAGCGCGCCATTATTAGCCCCACCCTCTGTGCCTTGTTTTTCCACAGCAAAGGTTGCATCACTAGTGGGCTGCCCCTGACATGTGAAGAGTAGGGGAGTAGATCGTTAGGGCAGCAGACTAGAGTTTTGAGGAAGGGGGTCCAACTTTTGATCTTGCACACAGGCCCGCATTCCTGAAAATGCCGATAGACTTAACAAGGACCTTCAGGTCAAGATCAGCAAGCTACAAATCAAAATAAGTGACATCAACTTTTGAAATGACATGTTAAAGCTTAGATGAGATTTTAGTGGTTTAGATCTATGTTAACGCCATCCACCGCAAATTAACTTTTGACATGTGTGTAGCAGTAAAAAAAAATGTCACATTGAGGTGGCTGGCTATTAAAATTTTGATAAGCTTCCTCCCCTGAAAATTGTCCAGTTAATTTTACTCAGTAAACTCAAATATTTGGGTCAGATATGGGTCAGTGTTCTGACTGAATACTGTGATTTAAAAGCTTACATTTGCCAGGGGAATAGTTGCATTCTTTTCTTTGAGCTCATACATTGTTCACCTTTCAGATCTCACATGGAAAAAAGTATCTTGATGGACTTGTCTAGGAATAGCTCTGGCGGTATCCCACAGAGACTGTTCTCCACTTAACAGAAAGAGTCTAAATGGCCAGCTGGCTGTTGACTGGAACTACCCAAGCATAGCGCAGGTCCTTCAAAGTGTTAGTCATAAGAAACTAAGAATTTACAGTCAGACCTTTTGTGAAAGCACCTATGAACCCTAAACTGCAGCATTTACCAAAATGAGGTCACCCTTGATAAAGCCTTGGCACAGCTATGATGGCCACATACACACAACCCACGTGTACCCTTCAATAGTGTGACAAAGATTTTTTTTAAAGAGTAACCGCTAATTTTATCTAGGAAAACATTTCTTCTACTGCATATCTGTTAAAGTTAGACTTTGCCCTCAATTTAACTGAGTTTTATACATCCCCTCGCAGTAAGGCTAAGGGGATGGAACTATTATTCTTTCTAAATTGGATGGTACAAGTGGATTGGATTGTGTTGGTAAACTTAAGATCTGCGACCATTTTGTTTTCATTGACGAAAGCACAGCAGCACCAGGAATTAAAGTACAACTGAAGCCCATTTTTTTTTTGGGGGGATTAAAATACAACTGAAGCCCCTTTTTTTTTTTGGGGGGGGGGGTTGGATAGTGTGGAGAGGGATTAGAATTTTTATTGTTTTTTTTGTTTCCCTGTTAGGGAGATTCTCCCTCTCTAATTGTCTTCATGACCCTTAGCACTGAAAGTGTAAGAAAATCCCAAGTTTTGAGTTATGGATAGGAGAGGGGTAAAGTTGAAATTCTGGCACAAACATTTTGGTAAGTATATTCCTTAAAGGAGAACTATGGGGTCAGTGTTTTTTCCCCATAGTTCTCCTTAGGGTAAAGGGAGGACACAAACTAGCGTCCTCTCGTCACCCTAAGCTCAGTATACCGCGAGCTTTAGCTTGAGACGCCGCAGCAGGAGCGGATCACGGCGTAGATGACCGGATCCGCCCAGCTGCGTGAGTGACAGCTGGCTCTGCCTATCTAGAGGCAGAGCCAGCTGTACCCGCCCCCTCCCCGTCCGTTCCGCCAGTCAGCGCTGGCAGGTCGGAGCGGGGAGAGGGGAATCCAGCCCCTCCCCCTGTCACGGCAGAGAGCCGTGACAGGATCGAGAGGTGAGCGAACCTGGTATGTGTTCGCTCACCTCCCGATGGAAATCACTCATCTCATAGTTCTCCTTTAATAGCCACAAAGTATATAAATCCAGTTTCCTTTAAAAGCTAAAATTTACCTTGTAAAAGTGTCAGTGACATCATCACTGTGCTGTATATAACCTGTGCAGAAGGCAGAACTGTGAGAGGGACCCATCAGTTTCCACCCACTACTGGCTGCCTGCAGAAAACTACAAGAGGGGCGGATACAAGACTAGTCACACTGCACAAGTTGAGAGAGCAGCAGTGACCGGTATTTATTACAGAATGCTCCGGCACAGAGGCCAATCTTAACACTGGATTACTGCAAAAAGCTCACCAAGATTCAATTACACATACTGTATGCCTCTTGTATTTCAACCATATTTGCTTATACCGGAGTTCAGCTTTAGAGAGTGTCAGTTCTGACTTTTATCTAGGAAGAGAGAGGAAAAGATATGAAACATGCCACCAGATTTAGGCATTAGTTTATCCCTCCATTCTTCCATCCCTATAGCACTGCCTGAAGAAAAGAGATGCTCTTAAGTGGCTTATTTTCCCACTTCCACGTTGCAATGAAACTTTGCTAGACAAAAAACCAAGGGCAGTGGATATTATTCACTACCTTCTTCTTTAGAAGTACATTGTCTGCTACATAATAAAAACTGGCAGACTTTTATTGCATCCTTCCATCCAAATGTTTTGCAAAGTCTGCAGACGGAACTTCAGCAGTCACACATGCATCATCCCAAACCTTTGTCTGGGATGATTTTACATTTTTGATTTGCTGTTTGTTTGTATAAAAGCCGAACCCCGTCCTTATCTTTTTAATTAAGTTTTTCTTCCACACTGAGCCATCAACATTAACAACCCTGTTTACAATGCAGTTGGGGTTTACTAAAGTCATTAGCATATGTAGTATGCTGTCCAGATTTATTGCTTTGGGTTTATTTAATTGGCACCAGGGCATTATTGTAAAACAATTACCAGAAACAGATTTTGAAAGAGAATTTTAATCCATACCTCAACAACGAGACATTTTAATGTCCTTTATTGAGCTGTGCGTCTTAGCAGCTCTGACATCCTCGGTGAGATAACTGGAAGCCTGTACGTAGGCCTGGGCACTAAGCTATAGCTCCCTTTCTTCAGTGGATCTGAGCATATCACTTACACTGACTGCTCATCACAGCTCTCCATCAATATGAATATTGCTATTTCCCACTCCCTGTGCCCTGAGAGCCTCTATATATCTTACAGCGCAGATAATTTAGCCAGGAGAGTTGGAGCCAATATCAGTGACAGTTGATAAATCATCTTTCTCTAAATAGCCAGCGTTGTAATGTGTGTAAAGGTGAACATGTAATGGAAGGTTAAAAAAAAAACCCCATTAGGTCTAATTTGTGAAAGTAGAAACTCAATAATGACTAGGGTATTAAAGCTCAACTAAATCAGCAAATAACATTCCATGTCCATCAAAACAAAAGGTGTGCTAAATCTTCAGCTCAAATACAAAAGCCTGTCCCCTCAAAGCATTGTGTTCTGTGTGGAAGCAGTGGTCTTTCTGCCGAGGTCCAACACACCTCTTGTTAACTCAGAACTAGAGCTCTCCAATCAACGGGACAGGGGACAGGTTTTTCTTCTCAGGCAGTGGCTGCATTCTAAAGCAAACAAACTGTAGACTCCCTGCTCCTTTTGTTTTACTACACCGGGAATCTCTTTAGCTGTTTTAAACTGGAAGTTCAGTTGAGCTCAAAAAAAGTAATTTCTTATGAATATTTGTTAAAATATAAAATAGAGAAGTCATAGTAAATGTCATGGGGACTAAACCAAAAAGATATTTTAAGAAATAGGAAAGGGTTAGAACGTATGATGTTTTATTGCTGCCTTTTCCTTTTCGGTCCTAGTGATGCCCATAGTCCCCCATATCTTGCATGGGCCTTAACCCCTTTGCTGCCAGAGTAATTTTTGCGCACAAGTGAAAATGTTTTGGGCCCGAAGATTACTTAAAGAGGAACTTTACCCTTATCTTTAATATTCTAGCAAAGGCACTTTTAGAAATGTTTAGTGATGGCAGTTTACAAACAGATACTTAAAGATATTTGCCGGCTTTTTATTCTTTGCTTACCTTTTTTTTCTTTTCCTCCCCATTCCTCTGACAGTGGCTATTTTTACTAAGGACAGATAAATCCATCTCCCTTTGGTACCTGGAATTCTGGCACACGTGACTAGCACATGTGATCATACATATCATCTCAGGGGGAAAAAATGTGTAAATGTGTTTCCCTGAGATCTCACGAGATTTAGATTTTGCAGTTTACAGACAAGATTTCCTATCAATGCTGTGCTGGCGTAACCTTCCCAGGATGCATCTCTTAGGCATGGGAAACATAACTAATGCCTAAGAGGACAAGAAAGTGGATACACAATAATTGTAAGAAAAGAAAGATATGTTTATTTAACGAATGAATGTAAGATGATTTCATATCATTATGCAGAGCTGAATGCTGATGTGATTTTTAATTAAAGGGGTAAATGTATATTTTCTGAAAGCACAGACCCTGTGAAATAAAATGATGGCAGATGCAGTTTCTTTAACCACTTGCTACGGGTGGCCGTACACATACGACCGGCCACAGAAGTGGTTTTACCTAGAGCACAGCTGCTGCTGCAGCCGTGCTTGGTGTCATTTTAAACATCCGGCGATGACTGTTAAGATACAAGTGTACCGATCAGCGGATTGTGCTCCGCCGGCTTTCAGCCACTGATCTCTCCTCAGATCACTGATGAACCCGGAAGTGATGTATATTATATCACTTCCGGTGCCACTGTTTACATTCCCTGGCTCTTGGAGCCAGGAGTAGAAGCTGGGAAAGCAGATCTCTACTTCCTCAGCTTTCTTGGGGTCCCTAAGTGACATTAGGGGTCTGACAGACCCCTGATGTCTCCATAAAGAGGACCTGTCACACCCTATCTGCTATTACATATGTGATGGCAATAAAGTTAGTGTAAAAAAAAAAGTGTTAAAAAAGTAAAGTAACATATACATTTTTTTTTTTTTAAATGCAAAAAAATGTTTTAAAGTCCCCCCATCCCCCACGTGCACGCACATATATGCGCAAACACGCGTCGGTGCGCCTACATGCAAAATACAAAAATTTCACTACACATGTTAGAGAGCGTCGAGAACGTCGGAATGAGAGCAATAATTCTAGGGCCATCAATCATTGTTAACACTAAAATGATGACCAGTGAAAAGCTTTTAAGGTGTCCCCTATGGGAAATTTGGGGTATTATAGATTTTTATGGGTTCACAGGCTATTTTAAGGCTTGAGATGTTTGGTACCTATTTACCCGACCCTGTCTTTTATATTTTAACAAACAATTGGGTATTATATACTGTTTCTGTGCACTGAATTTCATTTTAAGGTATTTTATCCTAAAAATACTGGTTTGATAAACATTTGCGCTAATACCGTGCAACATAAAAAATTGCAACTAGCATCTTTCTATTCTACAGGGCCTCTGCTTTCAGAAAATATATAATTGTTTGGGGGTTTGAAGCTGTTTTCTAGCCAAAAATTCAGATTTTATCATGTGTGTGCAAATGTAAGAAATTGCTCCGCACAGCAAGTGGTTAAGCTACATGATATTATTGCAACTGTTTGCCAAACTCAACTTTTCTGTACAAATACCTTTAATTGAATTTTAGTGAAAATAAACAGAATATATCTCTCAATTTTGTAGTAAAAAAAAAAAAAAAAAGATGGACA
>NW_017306829.1:815062-829193 GCF_000935625.1 Nanorana parkeri | reverse complement strand
AAAAAGATGGTCACGGTGAATAAAGAGATACCAAACGTGTCAAACATCAAAATTGCTTGTGAAATGGCAAAAAAACTACGGTTTTCAAAATTGCCCATAGGTGACACTTTAACAGTTTAGTGTTAGCCGTGGATGATAGCTCTAGAATTATCGCTCACACTCTGGTGTGTGCTGCGTCAGCGACACCTATCATGCACAATCATTGCTTCCTTACGCAAGGGCATAGGTGCGTGTACATTGAGACAAGGGGGACTTTAAAAAAATTGGGGGGATTTATTTATTTTATTTTACTATAATTTGTAAACACTTTTTTTTTCTTTTTTACTTAACTTTATTGCTATCACACAAGGGGCTGACAAGCACACAAGAAATGAGTGTGCTTGGTAGAAGCCTCTTCATCCTTTACTTTAGTGATCTGCTGCTGCACTTTAACTCTGTAACTTGAATCCATCAATTACCAAGCATGTATATTGTCTACAGAAGGCATGTCAAACTCAATTGAAGCAGAACACATACTGCCGATCCTACAGAGTGATATAACATTTGGTAGAATATTAGATTAGTGCAACTTTCAAAACCGTGGATTCAATGAGTTCCGGAACAGCTTGGAGCCTCATCCAGTGTGGATTTTAAAACTAGTTGTGGACCACAAAGAAGGAGCGACACACATGAATCCCATATACCTCATTCCGAAATTCCTAGCCCAAAGCTGGCCATACACCTTGCGATTATCGCTCGATTTATTTCCTGCTGTCATCGAACCGTGGTCCGTGTTCCACTTGAATACCCCATCATGCGCAGACCAATCTGGATTTCGATTATCGTTCGTTAGCAATACTAACTGACCAAATTTCATCGATCGACAGAACGGATTTTCGTTTGCGTATGTGCAGTGTTCATGTTACCACTAATCCATCCATTCAAAAAAAGTTTTTCATCCTGACCGATCGAGGAAATTCAGCCAGTTGTACAGTAATTCTGATCGTTCACTTCCCATCAACTGCCCGACTATCGTACGAAAACCCAATCGTGTTCGATTTCTGAACGATAATCGCAAGGTGTATGGGCACCCTAAAATTGTTTATATGTTTTCTTGGGCTGGAATGTTAGATACTGATATAGACATTGTAAATAATATTTAATTGTGTACTCTTTAGCAACTGGAACAGAATATGCTTGTGACAACAATTCATTCATCTAATGTGAGTATTTATTGATGTGACATTTCTCAAATACTTGTTTAATTTATTCAAAAAAGATCATTTGGGCAAAGGAATTTTCAGAACATGGATGGAGTACATGATTACATCATTCACTTGCCCCATATAGCCAATAAAACACCAAGATGGCTCTCTGCATGGTAGATACTGATGACCATGGGGATTGATGGTTTGTTTGGTCTACCACTCTTACTGCACATTCAAAAGTGAAAAAAATAGCTGGTTTAAGGATGAATCATGATACCAATATGACTTGGTGTATGTAAACCCATAAAAACTTAATTTCTATTACTAGCTCTCTATTGTTGATTTAAAAATGATTCTGCCAGATCACCTGTCATATCTGCCTCTGCTGACAGAGGAGTGCAGCTGCATAGCTGGAACTGTTAGTGCAACCTGGATGGAGAAACACTCAAAATGCTCTACTCGGTGGTATCCATAGTCTGCGGTACATTTCTTTTTTTGCGAATAAAGCTATAATAGATATGTATATGTAATATATGTAATAGAGCTTGGACAAGCTTAATTACCTGCAGCCAGTAGGCTCTCATAGGGTGGGGAGACCAATACGAGAATCAGAGTGGTGAAGTTTGAGTTGGGATAATGCCTCTGCTAACTGCTCTTGGCTAGCACTGTTCTTAGTTCTTTCTGTGGACAACAGAATACTTTTTGCCTATGTTTTGGGAAAGAAGAGATGAGTAGGTGTGATGCAGTCCTAAAACACTATCTGACCTAAGGTGACAATGCTACTTCTCCAGTACACAGTACAGTGATTGAGCATTGTCATCCCAGAACAGGAAGTTGTTACTGTCAGGATCACCAGTTGAAAATAAAGGATAAACAGCCTGAGCAACTAAAACAAACTTGGCCGCCACATCTAAGCCACAGTATATTACATTTCTGTTCTTGGCTTTAGAGCTTATATTAGATCTTCAAAAAAAAAGGTTACAAAAAAGGTTACAATTATATGTACAATGCCAAAATACCCGGCGGTGCTTTACAGCTTAAACAGAACTTTGTATCGGTCCCTGTACTCTAAAATATTTCAGTCTACTATAACTAACACAGCTATACAATAAATCTAGAGGCTTCTATCACCTCAGCCACTATGCTGATTAACAGACCCAACAGCTTTCATTGTACATATAAACCTGAAAAACCTTATTACTATATTTCCTGAATAACATTTTTATTTTAAAAATGCCCAGCCTGTAATTATATATAAGGGTTTATTCTTAAAGTGCAACTGAAGCAAAAACTTAGTTTTTTCGTTTTGGATAGAGTAGAGAAAGATTAGAACTCCTGTTAGGTTTTTATTGCTTTCTGTGTCCCTGTTAGGGAGATTCACCCTCTCTATCTGTCCTGGTGACTGTTATCATTGAAACTTAAAGAAAATACCAAATGTTGGGTCATCTTCAGAACAGGAATATATGGCAAACAATAATTCTAGTGACTCCGCCAACCACCAGGGATTTTCCTCTCACTTCCTGTTGTGGCTACCGGACAGAAAGTGAAGGGAAATCTTCCCAATCGGACAGAGATGGCAAAAATTGCTGTCGGGGGTTATAACTCTTAAGCTGGCCATACGCCTATACATTTTCTGCAGATTTTCTATGGTCAGATGGAAAAAGTGCAACAGATTCCTCCATCTACGCTAAACTGTGTGGATGGAGGAATCTCCCACTGGGCCAAGCTTCAGTATCTTGCCAGTCACCCGCCAAGGGCTGTCAAAATACCTGAACAATCTGGAGGAAAATAAGGTTTTGGCTTCACTTTTACTTTAACTGTCCTGCTGAATGCACTGCTAATTTTTAACTCTGTTACAGAACTAAGATTACTCAAGAATCTTTAGCATCTGATCCATACGGGTGTGTCAGATGCCTGTGTCCCCTGCTATGTTCTGTGGATTCATCTACCAGCCCCTTCTTTACTACAGTACACAGTAGTGACATAGGGGCCAGTGGATGGACCAGCAGCAGACACTGACGGACCAGGCGATTAGCATACCTGGAGGTTTGTTGAATGCAGAAGGTGCTTTAAGCCAAAAAAATCCTGTTATCACTTTCTCATATCTCCTCCTACATTGGTCATCCACTTCCTGCCTACATGCACTAGCTCCAGTGAAGACATACATCATTGCCCTGGATCGGTAACAGTGGTAACAGTGAGCTATCCCTGTGCAGTGTGTGTTGGCAGGACCTACTGTAGTCTCAACTAGGGACACATGGTGACAATGCAGGAATACAACTGGGAGATAGTTGTCACTCCATAACAGGAAGTGCCTGAACAAAAGACATTCATGGCACTAGACAGTATTTAAATGACAGCTGCAGATTTAAAATGATTGGAAACAATTTTTAGTATTATATGAGATTTTAGTAATTGATTTTAGATCTACTTTACAGACCTATTAAAAAAAAGGGCCAAATCACTGTTTGCAAAAAAAAATTAGAAAGGCTAAAGAAAGCAGTTAAATTAATTATAAAGGAGTTCCTCTTCATACAGGACCCCATATCTCATAGGTACACTACTGACACCAGTAATGGATAAACCATGATACATTTACTGCTGTTCTGCAGTGACAGATATCCAACTTGAGCCAATTGTAACATGAAATTGCTAGCATGAAGCAGAATGAATTGCTTCAGTATTATTACTCCAATGTTTTCTAAAACCATATGAAGAATTAGGGAATTTGCGGCCATGGTTGTCACAGCATATTGCTCTATAAATCATGTATCTGACAGCCTCCTACACACACCTGTCCATTATGCATTCTAGCAATGTCTGTGGGAGAGGAAGGCTTGTTGCTATCACACATATAGTTCTGCTTCCTCCAAACAATAATTTTCTGTCAGGAGGCAAAAGAGGAAAAGACTGCTGTGAAAATCACCAATCAGTCTGCAGAATACTGCAACAAACTTGGAGTCTGAAAACAAATACCTGTGCACTACAATATAATCAATCTAAGGAAGGAAATGTGAAAAATACAATGTATTTTCTTATCTTTGTAAAAGCACCAGGCACTTATAGACAAGGTTGTCAAATATGACAATTTAGGTAAACACTATTAAATGCTTATATAAGGTCTTTGTTGTCATGTCACAGTGTCACTTTGGAGAATGTTGGCAGTTTTATGTGACAGGATGCGACAGTGATTCCTATTAGCTGGCACAGTACAGTGTCCCTCACTGTAGTATGACACTGAATACAATACCTTCAAAAACATGGTCTGTTATTATGACATCCTGACATCGTATTGCCAGAACAAAATGTTATACAATGCAGAAAAATTTTGAAAAAAAACTTACCACTAATCTGTATTAAAGGGAACTTGTCATATCATGCTAAAATCACTTACAAAAATGACTGTATAACAACAGGCACCACAAGGCACATTTTTATGTTAAAGTAGATGTAAACTCAATCACTAAAATCTTACATGATCTTTTGATCTTTAACATTATTTAATGTAATTTAAAAAATCTTTATTATTATTAGGGATGCACCCATACCATTTTTTTCAAGACTGAGTGCCGATACTTTTCCTTGAGTACTCGCCGATAGCAATTACCAATACCTTTTTTTTTGTGTTATGGGAAAGTTTTTTTTAAAAACAATACAAACTAATGGTCTTAGGACAGCGCCAGGGCCCAGTCACAGCTGCGACCCTAGTAGTTCTGTCACTGACTCCAAACTGTGGGGGGACTACAAATCTCAGCAATACATTATAAAGCAATGCAGAATGACACCAGCTATAGAGGACTACAAATCCCAGCATCGCATTATACAGCAATGCTGAATGACAACCAGCAATAGAGGACTAAAAATGCCAGCAACACATTATACAGCAATTCAAAAAAAATCAGCTATATAGGTTTCAAGCTTTCGAGAGTGAACCTCTCTTCTTCAGGTCAGAAACATTTATATATATATAAATGTTTATTAGACGTTTCACCCCAAAAAAAAGAACAAATACAATGACCAAAAGTTCCATAGGCCAACACTGGGTACAAAATAAAATGAATATGCACAAACGAGCAAACTCCTTAGATTGATTCACACAAGCTTCCCAGCATTAACAAGTATCATAACACATGTGTAAATTTGAATGGGCGAACCACAAAACAAGTTTGATAGGTGGAGGAGTGCAAGGGAAATAACACATTGGCCCACATAAGTAAGAGAAAGAATGAAGAGGGAAAGACAGAATGAAAAACCCACAGAAAAAGAGAAGAATAGAAAAGAAGAGCAGAAGAATAAGAAGGGGATATACACAGTGAGATTGGAACAAAATAGGGGACTGGGTGACCAACGGGGAAACGTAGTAAGGAGACCAAAACTCAGCACGCTAAAAAGCAATGCTATAAGAGATGCTGAAATCGGGCAGGGCACATAAAGGCAATACATGCACCCCGTGTGGAAGTGTATTGTTCATATCCATCGTATAGTAAGGCATCAGTTGCTCCATGTGTTGTAAGTTCCCTGTCTTTAACACTTATTAGGGCTCATGCACATGGCATAAAAATCACAGTTTGCAGATCCATGCAGCGCATAGGTTTTTACAGATCTGGACGCAACAGTTGTGTATAATATGGACCCATGCACACAGCTGTGTTGTGATCCGAAATCTTGTAGTGTTTTCAGCTGCAAAAAATCAAAGTAGACAATTCTGCATCTTGTCAGAATGTTTATACTACTCTGATATACAGTTTTCTGTTTATGGAAACAAATAAGGATCTATAATTAAGGAGATTCCCAACTTATTTCCATAAATCAAAATTTACACGAGTTATTTCATTTGCGCTGACTTAAAGACAAGAGGAATACAAAAGTATACAAAATATAAATATTTATTAATTAAAAATCAGTGCAGAATAAACAATAAAAATATAATTGGTAACAAACAAAGAATATGGATCAGATAATATCAATCAATTTGATAACCCAGGTAATGCATAAAATGTAACCACAGGATATTAATTCAAAATATAAACGTAACCAAAATAAAACGACTTTTTAAATGCAATGGGTATCTTATCAGTAGATCACAAAATAAGGAAACAAAAGGTTCAGAATTGACATGTGACTTCTCCCAGCAACAGATATTCACAAACTTAAACTTTTAACAGCGCATGGGCAAGATTTGTCCCATCATGCACAGGGTTGGCAATAAGCCAAGACTATATTCAAAGTAAAGACAAATTTCCATCAATTAAATTAAATATATATCAGACTAGACCATTGAATAGAAACTGAAATCAGTTTCCTGGAGATTATACAAATGTATATAACAAATGTATATATTTATCTCCCAAGATTGAAAGACATAATTTGTACTGCAGTTAAAAATTATCTCAAATCAATCTAGATCCTACAAGAACTAAATGGTCTGTTCGAATATATATATGTGGCTAATGAATTGCCTACTATAAAGATAGAAAGTATACTTTACCAGCTATTTAAAATGAATTGTCTGAAAGAAGTCAGCGGTCACAATTCAGAAATAAGGGATGGTCAGGTTCTCTTTAGTTCAGTTTCCTTGGACAGCCGTCCTCAGCTTCTGACCTATACCCTTAGAATGTAATGCCTTACTGCATTGTCTTTGTTGGAATTTGGCTTCTGGTTTCCCTCTTGGCTCCTACTACTCGCTTTTATCGCCCCTAGAATGTGGGCTTGGTTTGGTCTTCCACGTGATTATTGACGTGACCCATGACGTCAGATATATCATTTTACCTGATACCTTTCCCTCACAATCACCACCAGGGGGCACTATTGTTCTATATAAAAGTTGGGAGCATTTAATTTAATTTTACTATTTTCTAAAGATCGAGTAGAAGGATAACCTCTGACTTAAGCTATGGACAACCCATAAAGATAGTCATGAATAACATCTCATGACAACCTCTTGTCCGACTGGCCGTCTCTTCTTCGATTTACAACCTTAAGATAATCTAAGCCAGGACACTTAACAATCCTTCTCCAAATACTTTGAAAGTGAGGTAATTAGTTTCAAGACCCAGTGGTTTTTCATACATTATAAGGAAAGAAAATATGCATTGGCATGTACCACCTAATTCTTTGCACTTAACATATAAAAACCCCATATTAATAATACACACTAATATATTTAAATGTGTACACTCAAACAATATATAATGAAAATAGTTTGGATATTATAAAAGTACATGTATAAAATTTTACTTGAAATTAGTCAATAACATAAGCATATAGATGCTGCATATAATATAATAATACAATAACATTATTGCTAATTATTATCACTGCAATGAATAGTAAGGTTTCATAAGCAACTTTTAAATAAGTCCCTTTCTTCTATTCATTGAGAGAGAAAAAAAATCTTTAAAACGTTCTGGTCTCTTGTCTATTGTACTCAATGAAAGTCATCAATCTTGACCAACATAGGCTGGCACCATCCTTAACTGATGCGCGTCTTGAGACCCCCACAATTTACGATCTGAGAATGTTTATGCTAAAATTCCTAACTTCTTCTCTGTGAAAGTCTTTGTCCAAGAAGAATGAACTCGCATTGACCTCCTATGCAATCAAACAAAATGGCTACCAGTATGCCCATATACAAATCTGTAAAATAACATGTATAGGCCTATGAAATTGATTCCTTTCTGCCCAATAGTTCTGACAATCTGCAGTCAGTATTTCTGCGTGATGTACTCGTGAATGCATTTAAACATATGTACAAGCATACATACTAGCATTGCAAACTGAGCTATGGAAATGGCAGAAGAATTTTACAAATGTGACACATGCATCTTACAGACTTTTACTTGTGGTTTTTTTTTTTACACAGAATCTTACCACCAGCTTTGTAGAAATCAGTATTTTTTACGCCCATGTGTGTGAGCCCTTACTATGGATTTCGTTATGCAAAGGCAACCCCCTCAGCTTACTGCTGTGGGTCTAACTGGTGATTTATTTTAATTTAGCTCCTATGGAATATACTTATCCCTCCGGTCTTGCCCTAATGTGAAAAGGAATAGTTTGATTGAACGGTTGTGCATTTCAGTACTTTTCCAAACTTCAATTTACTTACTTGTGTAGTTATATAAAAAGTCCAGCCTTAATAATTAAAGCACATGACAGAATCTGTCTGTACTGCTTTCAAGCCACCAATCAAGTAAAACCTTTAGCTGATCTTTTCTAAGTTATATTTCAATTCAGCATTTGTAGCATTACAGTTAGTTACTTGATAAATAAGTTCTGCAATTGTTGAACATTTTAAGTCCATGTTGTACAGTACATATGACACTTAAACCCAGCATCAGAAAAGAAAACAAAATGTTAGTACATACATTGCCTTTTAATAAAATAGAGACGTGGACAAATGTATTGGTACCCTTACAGCTCATTGAAACTTTTTTTGTAAATCAGTCTCATGTATACCTGCATGATTTTGGTATGTCATAGAGTACAGCAAAGAAAGTGTAAAAAGAGATGTTATTTCTTATTGTATTAAGATATTGTAAAATGGCCTTGACATATTTGTTGGTACCCCTTGAAAAGTTTATACATTATTAGGTCATAGTGATATTTCAAACTGTCTTCTGTAATTATTATCACAAATGTCTTTAATCTTGTAATCAGTTAGTCAGTCTATTTATATGGAGAAACTGGACCAGAGAAGTCAACGGAAACAGTTGTCTAAGGAGATCAGAAAGAAAATTATACACCATTATGCCACAGGTAAAGGCTATAAGAACATCACCAAGCAGTTTGATGTTCCTGTGACTACAGTTGCAAATATTATTAAGAAGTTTAAGGTCCATGGGAGTGTAGCCAACCACCCTGGATGTGGTCACAAGAGGAAAATCAACCCCAGATTGAACAGAAGGATAGTGCGAATGGTAGAGAAACAAGGAAAACTTCCAAATAGATACAAGCTCAACTCCAAAGTCAAGGTGCATTAGTGTCTGATCCCACCAGCCATCATTTTCTGAGTGACAGTGGGCTTAAAGGAAGACAACATTATTTTAAAAAAAGCATTGAAAGACCAGATTGGAATTTGCTAAAATTATTTTAAAGGAAAAAACTAGGGATGCACATATACCAAGCAATACCAAGCACAGTACAAGTACAGATACTTTTCCAGCTACTAATTTAGCTGTCATTTTTTGTATACACAGGGCTTGAAACATTTTATGGTGTCTCACCAGTCAGTCAAAAATTTCACCAGTCAGCATGACCGTACTATAGCCTTGCAATTTATGGGACACATAGAGCTTTCTTTTGGAGGTATATAATCCCCACTTGGGGGGTTTATATTTTACTATATAATGAAAAAAGTAGCATAAATTTTGAAAACAAAAATGTTCTCCCTAAGTTATGTTGAAAAACATTTATTCTTACCCATATTTTTGGGTAAAATATAAAAGTTGAGGTCACGTCGGATAAATAGGCACCAAACATGTCAAGCCTTAAAATTGCACGTACCCGCAAAGTCCCAAAAAACGACCTCACAGAAAATTGGCCCTAGGCAACACTTTAAACTCTTTTACCGCTCATCAGTTTAGTTGTATCAGTGATTAATGGCCCTACAATTATTGCTCGCACTCCGACGTTCGTGGTGACATGTAACATGTGAGGCACAATAGGAGCAATCGTCGTTTTCGCTCGTAGGTGCACCCGACGCATGTTTGCGTGTGTATGTGGGGGCGGAGGACTTAAAGTCACATTAAACCCTCAGATTTTTTTACTTAAACCAATACTGTAATATGTGCCTTACTGTAATCCATGGTAGTTTCCCTTCTCTTTGCTGCTCTTCCTTTTAAATCCTCATGTCTTCTCATGCTGGGGAAGAACTTCCCTTTGCAGCTGAGTGCCTCTAGTGCTGGCTCAGGTTGCAAATCTACACACAGACACCATGGGGTTGATTTACTAACCTTATAAACACGCCACGAACAAGTATACACCTCTGTAGTGTGTTCCCTCCTCAGCATGATCTATGGGTGCAATCTAAACACCTTTGTAGTGTGTACACACCCAGCAGGTGTGTTGTGCAAAGCCCTGCATGAATTGCAAGGTGATGTTGTGTAAATTAGCTCTATGTTGTGTTGCTTGCATTGATGAATGCAGGAATGTAAATGCATGAGCTAACCATTTTTGTCTAAACTGTGAAGCAGCATTATATATGCATCATGTGCATGATTTTTCCATATATGGCATTAGTGGAAATATGCTTTTAGAGATTTTTTGGTTGATAAATACGTTTTGCTGTGTGAAAATCACACGCACCTGGTGCGTGCGTGTGTTTAGGTTAGTAAATCACCCCCCATGTATCCATTTCAGAGACAAGGCAGTCTGTTGCAAAACAGAAGTTCTGCCCAGCATGGGAACAGATAAAGATTTAAAAGGAAGAGCAGTAAAGAGAAGGGAAAAAACCATGAAAGAACGAAAGGCGTATTAAACCGTTTAACTCTTCCATTCCTCACCAGTTGAATCATGTGTTGTGCCATACAGCTAAATAACCATAGGCATGTTTTTCAGCTAGGGATGCACAGATACCAAGTACCGAAATTGGTACAAATACAAGTACTGATACCTTTTCAGCTCCATTGAAAGACTAGAGTTGAGAAAAACTCAAACGTTAGGAGGCAGCTGTCATTTTTAAGCAGCATTGGCTACGGGGCTCTTGGGATTTGTGCATCCCTGTTTTAATGTATGATTTTATATATATAGATCTATATAGATATATAGATCTATATAGATCTATATAGATCTATATATATGCATATATATAGATCTATATAGATATATATACACACACTGTATATTAGGGATGCACCGATTCCATTTTCTCCAGACCAAGCCAAGTACAAGTATCGATACTTGTCCAAGTACTCACAGATACAATTACTGATACCTTTTTGTTTAGTGTCATGTGACAGTTTTTCTAAAACAATGCAGACTAATGATATCAGGACAGTGGTGGAGTGCCAGGGCCCAATCACAGCTGCAACCGCTGCGACCCTGGTAGTTGTGAAAATGCCTAGTATTGGCCTAGTATTGGCAGCAATACAGATGCTGGTATTTGAACAGCCCTACCTCAGCCGTGTTTGCCAGTCTCTGCTGCCCCTCCTGCGGGCCAGGGACCAGCATCTCGGGTGTCTGCTGGAAGGTAGGGAGGAGAGGGGTGAACTCCTTTCTCTCTGTTCTATGGGACCGGGAGCGACGCGGATTGCATCACTTTCGGTCCCTGAGCTGTCATTGTTTGGCTCCTAAAGCATTCTGCAATTCAATAGCTTTTTTAAAGTGAAAAGGTGATACTAGGGGTCTTTTGGACCCCTCAGTGTCCCCTTAAAGAGGACCTGCCACCACCATTCTCCTATCACATGGGGGTGTTTGTAAGGCCAATATTTACGTGTATCTCTAAACTGATGATCTGTAGGGGATTTTAATGCGCCATCTATGGACTTTTCAGGGTGCAGAATTTTGTTGCTGTTTCACAGACGCACGCAATTTTTAACCAGGGCATGTTGGGTATCCATTTACGCGCCGTAACCTCATCTTTTTTATTTTACAAAAACATTTTTGGGTTTGATAAAGAGTTGCACCAATATCATGCAACATAAAAATTTGCTACTGCCAACATGTTATTCTACAGGGTGATGGCTTTCAGTAATGTTTTGGGGGTTGAAGTAACTTTCAGGCCTAAAATGTGAATTATGTCATGTGCACAAAAAATTAAAAAAAGGCCTTGGCAGCGAAAGGGTCCTTTTGGGGTTAAGGCAATTCATTGCAACAGATTACTACGAGTTTTCTCCTAGTGTGCTTCCCATAGTTTTCTATAGGAGACAATGAGGCCAATTTACAAATATTATCGCACAGGTAATTGCTACTTTAAAAGTTGCTTTCCTCTGACTAATGACCACTGTGAGTTTTTATGAGGTGTCTATTAAGGAGAACAGTCATTTTGAAGGGCTAAAATACTGTTACTTAATCCACTCCTATGTAGTATTTACGTGGGTTATACATTTTGATGAAAAAATTAATGTAAGGTAACATGACCTGTGGTAGGGTCTAACACAAATCCCCTGTACTGAATAAAACACACCCAAAATGTGACTTCTTTACAAAATATTGAATGACATGGGCAAGCTCTAGTGCTAAAATGGCCTGGCCAGGAAGGGGGTGAAACACTATGGCCTTTAAGTGGTTAATCCTCCCCAAAAAGTCTCTCAAACACATCTTGCTCAGTGCAGCTGTATGCAAAGAGGAAGTATTGAGTGGCCATAACCAATTTATATATTTATAAAATATAAGGCTTGACTCACACAACTAACACCAAGATAAGGATTCTTTTTTTTTCAAAAAGTGGCAATTCTTATCAGTCCTGAGAGAGAAAGATTATACTTTATGCCTGTGTATTTTAGGCTGAAGAGCAAAATGCGGTGTGTCCTAATGCCACCTCCAAAACATGTGACCAAAAACAGGCAGATCATGTATGTTCGGAAAGTGGTTGATGGCATCAATGTCTCTTGGGTTCTTTGAGATTGGACGCCGATCCACCTAGATTGTCTGGGATTTAGGATTGCTTCCTTTAAAAGTGCCTGCCCCTATTAAAGGAGAACTATGGGGTTAAGGCTTTTCCCCATAGTTCTCCTTAGGGTAACGGGAGGACACAAACTAGCGTCCCCCCGTCACCCTAGGCTCAGTATACTGTGAGCTGCTGCTCGCAGTATACTGAGACGCCGCAGCTGAAGCGGATGCCGACAATTGTGCCGGGATCCGCCCAGCTGCGTGACTGACAGCTGGCTCTGCCTATCTGGAGGCAGAGCCAGCTGTACCCTCCCCCGTCCGTTCCGCCAGTCAGTGCTGACGGATCGGAGCGGGGAGGGGGGAATCCAGCCCCTCCCCTGTCACGGCAGAGAGCCGTGACAGGATCGAGGAGGTGAGCGAACGCCGGTATGTGTTCGCTCACCTCCCGATCTACTGAGCCGACCTGTGACAGTCTCATTGTCACAGGTCGGCTAGAACTATGAGGTGAGTGAAAAGAACTCACCTAATAGTTCTCCTTTAAAAAAAAAAAAGAAATCTTGGATTCTTATGTGAATATTTTATTCTTATATCACAGTGTAAGCATCCCTGGAGGATTTCTACTATTTACAAAAAACAGACTGTAACCTGGAGAGCCGAAGCCCGTCGCTGGTATGTAAACTTAATGCCTTGATCTTTTTTAATGAGCTATAAATGGGGGAAATTTAATCTTTTATGCTTCATTCACATATAGGGTTTGCGTTTCCCACTTGGTCTTTCGCACGGGATGCAAATGTTATATGTGAAACAACTGCATGATTCCGTTCCTTTGTGGCCATTATATAGTTACGAACGCACGGAATCTGCCGGATTATTGCACTTGCACTATTTTGGGGGCCACGTGGTTTCCGCAATAGTCTGGAGAATGCACATTAAAGTGCATTTGTCTTTTCTGCTTAGTGCGGCTCCGCACATATTCGTACAGCTGACTTTTCACGGACAGCCGCCAGTGCATAGTCACAGCTCCATTCATATTGGAGCGTCTGTCTGTGCGCATTCTGCTGTATGAATATGCGCGGAGCCAAACTAAACAGACAAAACGATGCACTTTAACGTGCATTTTTCAGACTATTGCGGGGGGTGTGTGGGTGGGGCTTGTAAATGGGCGGAGCACAAGGGGGCCCCATAATCTTGTATTGCCGTGGGGCTCCATGTGTTGTCAGTCTGCCCCTGGAGGAATCTGACACTGCACTGTTGCCCTTCTGTTGTCTTGTACCAGTCTTGCCACTCTCCATTCTGCCCTAACATTGACTAGTCGCTGACGGCCACAATTCGCACGTTCAGACCCAGATTTTCAGCTGACAGTCCAGTCTTTAAACACTTTAACAACAGCTGCTCTT
>NW_017306829.1:786466-814945 GCF_000935625.1 Nanorana parkeri | reverse complement strand
ACCTTAATCCTAAAGCAGATGTCAAGTTTTTGAGTTCTCTCTGTAAGTGTAAGTTTTTTCTTTTACCTGCAGATGGCGGTAAAGTAACATATCTGGATGTAAAACAATTTTTTTTTTTTTAAAGTACTGTATACATGCTTCATTTGCAATGATTAAAAATAGGCAATACATACCCTGTATAGAGTTTTATTTTGTTTCTTTTTTTCAACACAGACAAGGCTTTTCTTTGGCAATTTGGGCTTACAAAAATATCTGGCTTTCTGTGTAATCTGAGCAGAAAAAGAAATATGCCAGTATACGTTTTACAACAACTAATGCCAACGTATATACAAAGTACAAATGTTATTCTGTGAGTTGTCACATTTATCACACTAAATTATAGTTTCTGGAATGAAGTGCAGCATAATTATTTACAAAAAACATAAAGGTTTTTGTTTTTTTATTGCAACACAAAAAATGAACAAAAAAATAAAAAAAATAGTAGCTGAAGGTGTAAGGGAGGAGGATGTTAATTAGGACTGATTAAGGTTATCTAAGGGTTGATAAGTGGTGTAAGTTTTTGTAAAACATAAATACACATTTGTTTTTAACTGCAATGTTGCTTTATCTGACACTGTTTATCTGCAATGTTGATTTATAAACCATTTACACAGTTCTTTGCTGTACGAAAGAGTTTTGCAGAGTTGTATGGCCACTAGGTAGAGCTGAGGAGCATAGGAATGTGCATATTGCATGATCCTTTAAAATGAAAGCAATCACTCCTGAACCTGTAATTTTTGATTCAGCTCTGAAGACCTATGGACAAAGCCAATAGTCATTTATATTTACAGACAATTAAATTCCTGGGGCATTTTATGCACATACAGTACACAGAACTCCCCATTTACCACTTTAAATGACCTGACAAAAAATGTGAAAGGCATTTATTTTAGGTCAGAGAGTAAGTAAGAGTGAAATATAAGGATGACCCCTGAAGCCTGTAACTAAATGCAGTATATACAGTGTTGGCCCTTCACTATAATGTGCTGCCTCACTGGCCAATAAGAATATGTGGGAGGGGGTTGGCCAGCTTCAGTACTACTAGGAAATGTTTATTCTTTGACTGATCAGAGGGGCATTTATTAAAAAAAAAAATTTTAAGTGGTATTTCCCTCTAAAGTGACAAATCAATTTGGGCTACCCTTTAAAATATTCTAACGACAACGTTAGATGAGGTTCTGACGAAGGGGGTAGTACCCCAAAAACGCGTTAACCGTGCCTGTCACGTCAGCAGAAGGAGGATTTCTCCAGACTGCATGTCCTGCTGCATCTGAGGTTACTTAGTGCAGATTCACCCCTGCACATTACAGGCTTTACAACATCGGTTGTTTGTGAGTACCATTCTTGCTTTTTAACATTTAAACATTATAAAGAGTTCTACACTAGAGAGGCGCACTGTTTATTTTCTGTTTCCTGTATACTACCCTTTAAAATACATCAAAATGCCTGAAGAAGAAGTCCTGCGTTGCCTTGAAACATTGCACTAACACTGTAATGTGATTGCTACAATAAAACGGTTGGACTGTTTATCCATACTGTGTAGTTAACCGATGTCCTTATCTTTATAATACTGGTGTAAACCTGCACAGTTGTTTTAGGCCAGTGGCTCACTAGGTAGTGAAGCCAGCATCAAAATTTCATATTTTAAAATAAGTCAACGACGACGTCTTGGATATTCCTGTCCTCACAGGTTCACTTTAATGTCTGTCTTTCAACAGGCTGCTGTTTAGTAACAGTGTGGGAGTAAAGTGAAAAAAGTAGATGTGATGTGAGCATAGAACAGTGGTAACGTGCTGAATGTGCATCCTTCTGCATGTTGCAACACAGCTTCCTGAATCAGAATCATCACATGGTGACCACAGGGCTGTCTCCGTTACTGGAAGATGCATACTGATTTCCTGGTAGTGGATGGATAACCAGTGTTACTAGAACAGGATGCCTCACACTTGGTTTCAACATGAGGGAAGTACATTCCAGTGCACATGTAGCTTACTCCAGTACAGGTTTTTCCTAAACCAGCCATCATCATTAAAGGGTAGCTGGAAATTCAAAATACTAAACAATCATTACATAAACACACATTTTATTTTATGAGCTTTTTAACCACTTGAAGACCAGGGTGTTCAACCCCCTTTCTGGCCAGGCCATTTTTCAGTATTCAGCGCTGTTGTACTTTGACTGACAATTATTCAGCCATGCAATGCCATACCAAAATTAATTTTATACCATTTTTGGGGGACAGATAGAGCTTTCTTTTGGTAGTATTTAATCACCACTGGGTTTTTTATTTTTTCCTATATAAAGGAAAAATTGCTGAACATTTTGAAAAAAAACTGTTTCCCCTATGCTAAGCAATTAAACATTGCACATAAATGATCTTTTTTCATAAATTTAGGCCAAAACGTATTCTGCTACATGACTTTGGTAAAAAAAACAAAACAAGTAAGTGTATATAAAGTACAGTGTTTGAAAGTTATACAGTCCACAGACTACAGTATATACTGTATATTTGAAATGTATTAACCCTGGTGCCTTGACTGCTTATTGCATTTCTTGAGGCCCTAAAATCCCAGACAGTAGAAACACCCACAAAATGACCCTGTTTTGGAAAGCAGACATTTTAAGGTATTTAATAAGAGGCATGTTGAGTTTTTTGATGATTTCATTTGTTAGCCACAAGTTTTTAAAAATGAAAGAAATGTCTTCATTTTCTAAAAACTTGTGGCAATAAAACAAAATCATCCAAAAAAATCCCCATGCTTCTTATGACCCCATTTTGGAAAGCAAACACCCCAAGGTATTTAATAAGAGGCATGGTGATTTTTTTGAAGATTTTGTTTTATTGCCACAAGTTTTTAGAAAAAAAAGAAATGTCTTCATTTTCTAAAAACTTGTGCCAAAAAGCGCAATTGTCAAAAAACACACTATGCCTCATATTAAATATGTCTGCTTTCCAAAATGGGGTCATTTTGTGGGGGTTTCTACTGGCCTGGCACTTTAGGACCTCCAAAAATGTGATAGATAGTCCGAGAATAACATGCGTAATTTATGCTCCTTGAAAGCCTCAAGGTGCTCCTTGGATTTTGGGCCCCTCTATGCGGCTACGCTGCTAAAAAGTCTCACATGCATGGTATCCCCATACTCAGGAGGAGTAGCAAAATGTGTTTTGGGGTTTAATTCTAAGCATGGCTATGCTGTGTGTTACGTATATCTTAGTAATTGAAAACGTTGTGTAGCAAAAAAAAATTTTTTCTACACAAAGTTATCAATTAATGCCTGCTGTCTGTAGGCATTAATTGCAGATGGATCACTACAGACGGCAGGCAGAAATGTGGTCAACAAATGGCCCTAGGTCAGTTCAGGTAGCAGGCAAAGACGTGGTCAGCATGCAGGCCAAGGTCAGTTCAGGTAGCAGGCAGAGACGTAGTCAGCATGCAGGCCAAGGTCAGTTCAGGTAGCAGGCAGAGACATGGTCAGTATACAGACCAATTTCAGTTCAGGTGGCAGGCAGAGATGTGGTCAGTATGTGGGCAAAGGTTCAGTCCAGTGGCAGGCGGAAACGTAGAATTCAATATACATGAGATCGGGCACAGCAGCTAGTCAAGCACAGAGAAACATCTTCACCATACCTACACTAATATTGCAGTAAGGTATGGTAGAGACGGAAGCAATTTTTGATGCAGAGACCAGGTTTTGAGGGACAGCTATGACAATGATAATGTGTATCCCAACTCATTCTTTTTTTTGTAACACATGCAGCCTTTTTTGGGGGTTGTCTGGTCTACTGGGGTGGGAGGGATCAGATCGGGGAACTGTTTGTTATGTAGCCTGCTGACTGCATCAGTCTGAAGACTTTCAGAAGCAGGGTAGATGAGGGTTCTTATAATTTCTTCTTGGTATTTTAGGTAAGAGCCAGCTCTTTGTGCAGACTTGTAAATCACATAAGAATTTTACATCGACAATTGAAAAAGATAAACAAAAACTTTTTTGTACCAGTGAATGGATCTTCTTGTTGCCAAGTAGGGCTGCATCATCTGGTCATCTGGTCCTGGAAGTCTGCACCACCCATATGAAAATTATATTCATAGACACTCAGAGGTTTTTGGAAGAGGTGTGGATTTCCACGCAGGTATCGGGGTGAATGGATGAAAGCATGTAAACATCCCGTTTGTCCTTCCATTTGAGGGCTAAAAGTTCCCCATTCCTCAAACTGGCTGACTCCCCTCTTTTCAGCTTTCTGCGGACTAGGTTTTGGGGAAAGCCAATCCGATTTGGTCGCATTGTACAACAGGCTAAGGTTTTTTTGAGGAAGAGGTGTTTGAATAGGAGCACGCTGCTGTAAAAATTGTCCACATAGAGGTGGTATCCATGGGGTGACAGTAGGTCCCACACAATTCTTCCACTGACTCCCATGTACGATGGGCATCTAGGGGATCCAAATAGCTATCCTTGCCTTCAGACACAAGGAAGTCATATGTGTATCCTGTGTCTCGTTCACAAAGCTTGTAACATTTTACCCATGCCTGGCGCGTTTGCTGGGGAGATATTGTTTGATAGAAAGCCTGCCTGTGAAATGTACAAGGGACTCCTCAATGCAGATGTTTTGCTTGGGAGTATACATTTCTGAAAATCTGGCGGAAAACAAATTGATGAGTGGCCTAATTTTTTGGAGCTTATCACATGTGGGGTCACGTCTGGGAGGGCAAATTGAATTGTCACTGAAATGTAGGAATCTCAAGAACATTTTATATCTTGTCCTGGACATCCTTGCAGAATATAGATGCATGTGATGGATTGGGTGTGTAGACCCAAGCTAATTTTTTTGGTGAGTCCCATATTAAGTGTTAGGCCCAGAAAGATTTTACATTCAGAAACACTCAGAGGTTTCCACTAAATGGCCTGGCATAGGAGGAATATGGATTGCTTACAATGAACTGCTCATAATAAAGATTGGATTGGTTTACAATTAAATTGAAGAGGTCATCAGTAAAAAAACAAATAAATAAATTGGATTGCGATAAAATTCTCCATTTTAACTTGCACTCCTGGATTGGCAGTAAATGGGGGAATAAGTGGTGTTGCAGAATTTGAGGGTTGCCATTCAGGATTAGAAAGTGCCTCTGGTACATTAGCATTGGATCTTTGGGGCTGATGATGGACCACCCCACTACTGGTGGTTGCCTCTGCTTGGGGATGAGCGGCACTACTGGTATTTGGCTGACAGATTACATGTATTTATTTATCTATTTATTTATTATAGGTATTTACCTAGTGCTGACAATTTATGCAGCGCTTTACACATTCACATCAGTCCCTGCCCTTAAGGAGCTTACAATCTAAGGTCCCTATCTCACATGCATACATAGAGGGCCAATTTTAGACCGGAGCCAATTAACCTTTCAGATTACATGACTGAAGGCATGTGATGCCAGTTATTATTTATATTATTTATAATCTTTTCTAGGGGCACCAACAAATCTGTCCAGACCATTTTAGAATAGCTTTGTAGAATAAGCAATCATGTTTACACTTTCTTTGCTTTACTATATGACATACCAAAGGCATGCACGTATAGTATATTCGAGACAATTGATTTTAATTTCATTACTTTTCAGGAGGAATGAAGCATTGATTCAATGAGCTGTAAGGGTACTGACAAATGTGTCCCTGTCTTAGGTGTTGTGTGGGCCACAGTAAAAAAATATGTTCAGTTAGGCCCTCTCACTACATAGCTGTTGGTAGATTTACAGGACATTGTACAATCACATTGTAATGTGTGTGGCCAGCCAAATGAGACACTGCTAAAATCAAGGTATACTTATTCATCCAGGCTTTCACACCAACTCCTTGCTGTCAAAGCCTATTTTCCTTTGCTCTGACAAAATGGCGCTTCCAGGTATAAGGGAGGATATGAGGCCAATTGCCAGGCCTGAGCATTGTAACATGGGGGCAAGAGATTTAAATCACCCAGGTAAGCCGCTATCAGGAGGCACTGTTATTTTGACTTGAAGAAGGCAGGAGTAGAGCCAAGAACTTGTCAGATGTCACATTTGAAAACAGTGAGATTTAATATTCAGTTATGCAGGACCGCCTGAGTGATTTGTTTTATCTGCATTTTCAAAAGCTATTGTCAAAGTATTTGTTACAAACACTATTGCCTTTTCAAACATACACCCACATGTGATAATGATCAACCACACTAGCATCATGCTGTACAGGTCACCCTTGTAACACTGTAACACCCACAACTTAACACTATTTGCCATAGGCGTGCGCCTATTGCAGTAGGGTGTACGCACAAAAGTACAAACACACACGTGTGTGTATATACAGTATCTCACAGAAGTGAGTACACCACTCACATTTTTGTAAATATTTGATGATATAATTTCATGTGACGACACCGAAAAAATGACACTTTGCTACAATGTAAAGTAGTGAGTGTGCAGCTTGTATATCAGTATACATTTGTTGTCCCCTCAAAATAACTCAACACACAGCCATTAATGTCTAAACCGCTGGCAACAAAGTGAGTACACCCCTAAGTGGTCACAGGAAGTTCAACATGGCACCTCATGGCAAAGATCTCTCTGAGGATCTGAAAAAAAGAATTGTTGCTCTACAGAAAGATGGCCTAGGCTATAAGAAGATTGCCAAGGCCCAGAAACTGAGCTGCAGCATGGTGGCCAAGACCATACAGCGGTTTAACAGGACAGGTTCCACTCAGAACAGGCCTCGCCATGGTCGACCAAAAAAGGTGAGTGTACGTGCTCAGCGTCATATCCAGAGGTTGTCTTTGGGAAATAAAAGTATGAGTGCTGCCAGCATTGCTGCAGAGGTTGAAGGTGTGGGGGGTCAGCCTGTCAGTGCTCAGACAGCATAAAATTGGTCTGCAGGGCTGTCATCCCAGAAGGACGACACAAAGATGATGCACAAGAAATCCCGCAAACAGTTTGCTGAAGACAAGCAGACTCAGGACATGGATTACTGGAACCTATCCCTGTGGTCTGACGAGACCAAGATAAACTTATTTGGTTCAGATGGTGTCAAGCGTGTGTCGCGGCAACCAGGTGAGGAGTACAAAGACAAGTGTGTCTTGCCTACAGTAAAGCATGGTGGTGGGAGTGTCATGGGCTGGGGCTGCATGAGTGCTGCCAGCACTGGGGAGCTACAGTTCATTGAAGGAACCATGAATGCCAACATGTACTGTGACATACTGAAGCAGAGCATGACCCCCTCCCTTTGGAGACTGGGCCGCAGGGCAGTATTCCAAAATGATAACGACCCCAAACACACCGCCACCACTGCCTTGCTAAAGAACCTGAGGGTAAAGGTAATGGACTGGCCAAGCATGTCTCCAGACCTAAATCCTATTGAGCATTTGTGGGGCATCCTTAAACGGAAGTTGGAGGAGCGCAAGGTCTCTAACATCAACCAGCTTCGTGATGTCGTCATGGAGGAGTGGAAGAGGACTCCAGTGGCAACCTGTGCAGCCCTGGTGAACTCCATGCCCAAGAGGGATGGAGGGGGCGTGGTGGTGCATTGAAGTCAATGACACCGCAGCCAGGCACCGCAGCCATGCCACTCGCCCTCAGTGCGATCGCCTTCACCCAGAACCCAGGCACATTAGTGCCTGCGCTCCAGTCCAGTGTGATCCGCAAAAATGCTGCACTATTTTTGCAGATCGCACTGGACCACAATGCAGGCACTAATGTGCCTGTGTTCCGGGTGCGGGCGATTGCACTGTGGGCGGTGGGCATGGCTGCGGTGCCATTGACTTCAAAGCAACCCCTCTCCCGCCCCTGAATGCAAGGAGTCGGCCTAGGGGCCCAGGCGTCCTGTCCTCCCGTGGTGCTCGTGTGGCCGACGTTGCACATGGGGAGAGGTGTCCTGCCCCTTAACATCTGCAGCGTCTGACACCGTCGCACGAGCACCCCCAATTTTCCCCATAGCCATAGCCAGCTCCTTTTGCGCCCGAGGCAAGAAAAAAAATGTGCCCCCCCTAACAGGCGTGTGATGTCACCCAGCACCCTGCCTCCAGGATTTTGTTTTATTTTTTTTACTATTTTTTATTATTTATTTTTGATTCTATTAAATTTTTTATTTTATTTATTTATTTCTTTACTCTTGGGGATGATCGTTACGCGATCGACTGGTAGATCGCAATCGACCTTATGGGCACCCCTGGCCTAGGGGATATGGTCTTCAGCTGCCCCACTAACATTCAACCGCCCTTTTCTAGTGCCGCCCGTTCCGGTAATGCAATGCTCAATAACTTTTATTAAACTTCTTCATACTGGGGAGAGGGTATAGGGATCCTAGACATCCAGGGTGTAACAGTCATAGACTCCAGACTCACCAGACATTGATAGCATCTCAGTGTAGATCCATTGTAGAACAGCGAATAGAAAGTGGAGTAACAGATGAGCAGGGGATGAGTACAGATCCTCAGCAGGAGAGAAATCAGCCATGCTCCAGAGGTCTTCCATGTTCCAGGCACCTCCAGCAGACATCAGCTTCTCTGGTTCTCCTCCTCTGGCAAACAACACAGGCCTCCTCCATACTTGAGGCCTAAGGGAACACTTCCTGCACTCCTGCCTCTGCCCACCTCCGGACATCACCCAGCCCTAATCCATGGCTGGTCCCAACTAGTCTGAGCACATAGCAATTTCCTGCAGTATATGTACCATATCCCAGCATGCACCACTGGTTGAGAAAAACCCAGTGATTGGCTGCTGTACCATGCATACACTTACAGTGCCTCTCATTGGCTGTCCCACAATATAGCAGAGTCACACTCCACCCAGGGGGGTACAGTGAATGCCAGACATCTGGAATTAACCAGATAATTACCACAACAATCCAGCCAGGCTGACTACAGCCCTGGTAATCACTAAATATCTAGTAGCCACCTCACAAAAGGTAATGGGGCTGAACTAGGATTGTGAAAGACCTGGGGCACCCTTAGGCACCCAGAAGGAAGAAATGATGTGACGCACCTAGAGCACCATGGTGAATAGTGGGTGTGGTCTCTTTGCATTGACAGTGGGAGGGGCTTAAAGCAGCATGATTAAATAAAACCTGAACTTACTAACACATGTGCCACAGCCCTTGTATTAACAAACTAATCAGTAGATAATGTATAATATAGCACAGGGCTCAAAATTTCCACTCGCCTGCTCGCATTTGGCGAGTAAAAAATAAGGTGAGGGCGAGTGGAAATTTGGGTCTCCAAGTACCAGTCCGTGGTCCAACTCAGGCTGGCGAGCCGGTACTATGTGGCCCACAGCCAGCTGACATGTCAGGCTCACGGTCGACGACCGCGTACCTGCCTTGTGTGATTAGTGGGATCTGCTGTAGACCTCACTAATCACTCACAGATAAACCAGGGATCGATCCTGTTCACAGCCTCCACCCTGCAAAGACGTGAACATGTGAGGGGGCTGGGGGGAAGGGTTTGAGTGTATTATCGTTTTATGTTGGGGGGGTAATAAGGGGAAAGCATATTATTTTATGTGTGGGGGTTAATAAGGGGGAGTGTATTATTTTATGTGTGGGGGGGTTAATAAGGGGAGGGTTTTTTTTGGGGGGGTAATAAGGGGGCAGTATATTATTTTATGTGTGTGTGGGGGGCTTATAACGGGGGAGTGTATTATTTTTTGTGTGCTGGGGGGAATTTTATTATTATATTTGTGCAGGGGCGGGTGGGGAGGTGTAACATTGTTGAGCAGTGTATTATTGTGTTTTAAGCTGCCCATACACCTTACAACCATCGCATCGCATGACTTTCGTTATGCGATGGTTGTAAGGTAATTAAAATCTCGTACGATCTGCCCATCTTGGACAGGCAGATCGTACTTGCGATCATCGCAAGCCCTGATGATTGCAGTGCTGAGCGGGCAGTGTGCGCTTCCGCACACCGGCCCATGCGGCATTCGTCTTCCGACCACGCCACCAACCCGCCAAAAATTGTACTACTTTCGTCAGGTTTTCCAGCGTGCTTGGAAGACGAAAGTCGTACGACCTTACACTCACACAGGAGTTCTGTAATGCACAGAGTGCAGAGGTCAGTCATATGTCATATATGGAGTTCTGGAGTGCAGGAGTCAGTAGTATATGGTACACAGAGTGCAGGGGTCAGTAGAATGTAATGCACAGAGTGTCAGGAGTGTATAATGTACATAGGGGTCAGAAGTACAGCCCCAATTCCCAAAAATGTGGTACACTGTGTAAAAGTGGCTGCCTAATCAAGGAAAGTAGGCAGCAGTGAGTTTCTGCTGAAGGAGGAGGCAGGGCCGGGGCCCAGCAGCGCCAGTCAGGGGGCAGAGGAGGCCGGGGCCCAGCAGCACCAGTCCGGCAGTGAAGGAGGATGAGGGGCAAGCAGCGCTGGTCTGGCAGTGGAGGATGCCGGATCTAGCAGCGGGTGGCTTGAGCTGATAGCAGATGTCGTGAGGAGGCAGGCTGGGGAGCTGCAGGTAAAAGGATCACATTGTGCTGGTAAAGGGACCCTGCAGAGCCCAGTAGCGATTCTGCACAGCCCACCTGAGAGCCTCAGGTGGGCTCTGTGAGATCTCAGGTGGCCTGTGCAGGATCTGTAGTGGGCTCTGCAGGGTTTATGGTGGACTCTGCAGGGTCTCAGGTGTGTTGTGCAGGATCTGTGGGGGGCTCTGTGGGGTGTATGATGGACTCTGCAGGGTCTATGGTGGGCTGTGCAGAATCTGTGGTGGTCTGTGCAGGGTCTCAGGTGGGTTCTACAGGATCTATGGAGGGCTATGCAGGGTCTCAGGTGGACAGTGTTGAATCTATAGTGGGCTCAGCAGAGTCCCAGGTGGGCTTTGCAGCCCAAGATCCTGCAGAGCCCACCAGAGATGCTTCACAGCCCACCATAGACCCCGCACAGCCCCCCACAGATCCTGCACAGCCCACCTAAGATCCTGCAGAGCCCACCTGAGACCCTAGGTTCCCTGCTAAGCTAATAGCGGAACATGTCAAAAGCTGGATACAGCGTGTGCACTGTATCCAGCGATTGACAGGTTACGCAAAAAGTCTTAAGCACAAAGGGGTGAGGCAAATTTAGATGAGGCTGTGTCATATGACACTTCAGAGCTGAGGAGGAGCTTAGGAGTTCCCTCAGCTCCATACTGCCGCTCTGATCTGAGGTCTGACAGGAGCAGGGTACATTGCTGCTAGGCGGGAGTCCCTGATTAGCAGTGAGTAACATGTCCCTGGCTGTGCAGAAACTCCTGTATAGCAGGAAGTTGTGTCACATGTAGTCTTCACCAGGGGAGCATGTGACAAGGTGACAACACAGATACACAAAGAATATACAGAATCCACCACACATCCAGTTCTTTATTAAACAGCACAAGATAAAGCTCTTCTGTGTTTCACGCTTACAAGTGGTTTTTCAAAGGAACTCTTACCCCACAATTGCCGAAATCAACAACACCAAACAATACCCCACAGTTCCTTTTCTCTTGGCATTGCTTTTTTCTTTACTTGCTACATTAAGGGGTCTATTCACTAAGCTGCCGCAGGCAGCCGAGTGAATGACCGACCTGAAGCGAGGTGAGCCGAACTCTGTTCGTCTATTCACTTCAGGCTGGTACGGCTGATTTCAGCTGTACATCGGGTGGCTTCGCGTGGCTTCGGGTCAGCCGAACATGCTCAGCATGTTTGGCCGAAGGAGAAGGAGTTCGAATCAGCCGATCCAACATCTGGATCGGCTATGCCGAACCTCCGGTAGGCTACTCGCTGCTGTTCGGTCTATTCTTATAGATGCCGAACAGCAGTGAGTGAATAGCCGAATGCTGCTGAGCGGCATTTGGCTCGGCTATTCTGCTCAGTCCCACAGAGGGACCAAGCAGAACAGAAAACTAGTTAAAAAAGTAGAAAAATAAAAATAGAAAACAATTGGGCGGACCTAGCAATGACAGCTAGCTCGGCCCAACAGTTTTCTATTGGCCGGCGGTTCGGCTGCCGTAAAGAAAAAAAAATTTGGTCATAGGAATGCATTGCCAGATTCCAATTGGCTAGTTCAATTTACAATAGCCAATAGCAAACTATTGTACCCGCCTGAATCAGGCAGAATGGGGTTGATTTACTAAAGCAGATAATTTTTACTTTGAAAAGTGAATGTTCACTTAGCTTAGTGAGAATGGCGAAGCTGCAAATTTTCTGCTTCTTTGGCATCAACCCCAAAGTATCAGTAGTCTTATCTAATCCATAAATAGCCACTATGAATGCTACTTACATAGCTTCCATGACATTTTGACCTTACGTGTCACATGTAATTTGACTAATTATGGGGTTTTTTTTTTGTTTTTTTTTAGTTCTCCTATTTGATGTACATAACCACATAAATGTTAGGTGCTTTTTAGTGGGAGAAACTTATTGCGCAACATAAAAATTTTCAACTACCACCATTTTATTCTATAGGGTCTTGGCATTCAGAAAATATATAATGTTGGGGGGTTTTACGTCATTTTCAGGTCTAAAATGTGGAATATAACATGGGTGCAAAAATTGAAAAAAGGGCCTCAGTCATGAAGGGGTTAAGTAGACCTAAATGATTACAATTGGGCACACGAGGGAACCAAAATGTTGCAAGAGCTCAGATTGTGAATTGTTTGTCTTGCACCACATTGAATGGCTGGGTGTGGGGGGAAAAAGTGAGCTTTGTTTTTCTTTTACATGATGAGGAACTGGTTTTTCGGATTATGCTGATTACATATGAAAGGCAGTCTTTTAGTCTGTATCAATCAGTGGAATTTCTGTGAAAAATCTATGCAATAATGGGAAACTGAAAACTCCTCCATATGATTTGTAGTTTAATGTCAAGTCATGTACGATAGTTCCTTAAACACTTGAATAGCTTCAATATCTTCCCAGCCTTTCTGTGACATAATGAGCTTCTTTCTGATATAAAAAATGAAAAGGATGATGCGTATATATAATACGTATTAAGTGTCTATGGCTCTTTTTGTAAATCATATCTGTCCTATGAACAGATATTTAGGCTGTTATACATTCTGAACATTGTAACTTTTAGGCTGTTGAACTCCAGGCTGATATAAAAAAGACAAATCAATGCAGTTCTATATTCAATATTACATCACTAATTTTATTTTATTTTTTTCAAAGACAAAAATACAACACCAAAACAACAGACCCCATCTGAAATAGAGTGCAATAATGAGATGATCTTTATACCTATAGGTATAAAGATCTGAAGATTAAAAAATTCATCTTGAAAAAACATATAATAAATCCCCTTGGTCCTATTGGGCCCCATAGACATGTAGTACATCAAGGCAATGTACTTCCGAATGATAAAGTGAGGGGTGAATACAACATGCATACATTGAAACATAATTATACCCAGTAAAATGTCAGTAAAAACACTTGGGATCTTGAACAAACAGAACAAGTAAGGAAAGGATAGAAAGAAGAGAGAAATGGAAAAGAGTGAAAACAAGAGGTTTCGGAGCCTGCACTGTTTGTCTGACTCTTGGGACAACAATCCTCAAAGTTTTTTACTCATTCCCATGTAGTCTAAACATGGGCCCCAAGTAGCTTGTTTATGTAGAAGGATACAGGTGACTTTTTCATGTATCGTTATCCAGGAGATTTTTAGACTTAATAAGGGAAAAGGACAGGCCTTCCATGTTCAAACAATGGAAATCTTTGCCGCATAAAAAATACATGATATTTGACCAAAAACTTTGAAAACCCCAGGTATGGGCTTATTAAGCAACGCATACTGTATGTCTCTAGGGACCTGAGCACCCATAACCCTTGATAGCAAATAATCTATTCCAGAAAGGGAAAAGCTTGGAACAAAACCACCATATATTAAAAACACTGTACCTTGTAAAAGCGCTGCGCAAACTGTTGGTGCTATATAAATCCTGTATAATAATAATAATAATTGTACCTTGGTGATCATATCCTCCAAAACACAAAGAGGAAGTTCCCAGGTACATAAGCTTCAATCTGGAAGGAACCAAATATCAGCGTGAAAAAACCTTAAAGTTGGCTTCCATTAAGGAAATATTAAGTAGACTCCTAAAAACTTGTGAACTGTGATGGTGCCAAGATTCCAAGGGGGCCGTACTACCAGTATCCTTTTCCCAAGACAGCATGTGGGGTAATTTAGAGGGAAGTCCTAGTAATGGAGAGTAAATAATAGAGATTCCCCCTCTGTAATAGTTTGTAAACAATACACCTAATAAGGGATAGGGGAGGAGAATCTATTACAAATGATTTCAAGAATGGTAAAAGAATGATGTATTTGCTGGAAATTGAATTTACTTACAATAGAAATTACTGTCCAATATGGTATAGTCATTTATTAATCTACCATTAAAAGGCATGAGATGGGATTGCCAGGGGAAATATTGGGTTACCAAACAGGGAAGCAAGAGGAGTGTGAGAGGATGATAAGTGTACTTGCGTAATCTATCTCACATAGCCAGGTCATGGGAAAGTGCGGTAGGGAGAATCAATGGCCATTTTGGGAGGTCAACAGCTATCATTGAGGCAGAACTCAATTCGATTGACACCAATCAGGTTTCTCACCAGGGGAGTATATTGAGGACAGCTGGGCCAGACGAGCAGCTTGTTAGAAATAAGTTGGGGATGCAAGACCACCATTAGATTTTGTCAGGAAAAGGACAAATCTAGGCAATCAAAATTTCTGTTTACCCCATAGGATGCACATAATCTTGGTTTGGAGGTTGTTCAGTGTGTTGCGTGTTTATGTGTGTGTGTGTGTGTGTGTGTGTGTGTGTGTGTGTATATATATATATAGATATATCTATCTATATATAGACATATATATAGATAGATATATCTATATATATATATTACAGTATAAAAATCTGCTAATGGATTTGTAAGACACACACAGGAAATTCGCTCATCTAAGAAAGTGTAAACCGACCAAACCGTTTTTTTTTTATAATGGTATGGCTGCCCTGTATTGTTTCCCTGCAATCTACACTCATTCAATAAACCCCATCCGGTTTCTTTACTGGAAACACCGAAGCTGAGAAAGGACTTACAGCAGGTCTAAGGATTCCTACTCTCAACAGTTCTTGAATAGTCTCCCCAATTTCCTTGTGACCTCCTGGCAGCATGTACTGCGTATGAAAGTTTGGCTTCTCTGGTGGAGAATAAAGACAAGAATCCATTTTGCATCCACAGCCTTCACCGCCTTTACCACCCTGCTATCACTGAAGACCCGCCTTCCCTTCACAAAGGATAAGGAACTCCCCAGTTCCCCTTCCTGAGATTCTCTAACTCCTCCCAAGGGAAAATGGTTTTGGGTATGGGTTCTTGTGCATTTCTTGGAATCAATTTGGGACTTAAGGCAGGGAGTCTGTTCTAACTGATCTAACCCTAGGTTAATGTTGTCATCACTGGTGTTGTTTCTAACCCTGACAGTTTTCTCCACTAATTGTTTCCACCTCTTTATCAATTCTACAGTAGAAACCCCATCTACCTCAACTTTGGGTACTCCTGCTTTTAATAGGTCCACCCACATTTGCCTTCTAAAGATAACTATTCTAGTTTTCTCTGTACCTCTTGACCCCCATCCTGACTTGCAAGTTTTCTGTCTTTTTCTGCTTTCTTTCCCCCTGTCTGGCTTTAACCTGATCTACCGCCCTGACAGGTTTAGTTTTAGTCTCCTCTAGTTCCCCCAACTGGTTAAAGAGGATGGTGGCTTCATGAATCTTGCTATTTAATCCCAGGCCTCCCAGCAAAATAAGGGAGCTCTGAGATTAAATGGCGCATACTTCATCAGCGTGGAGCGCAGTGTAGGCGTGAATGGTTCCATATCCGGACCCATTTTTTCCGGCATTTTAGTTAGTCCAGTTATAGAACCATCTCACCTAACCTGGCAATACCGTCCTCCATTGTTCTCCATGAGGAGGTATTTTCCAGTTCACTAGGATGATCATAAACCCAGACTATCCCATCCCTCATGAGGTCTAACAATGAAAAATTAATGGTAAACTCTTGGGCATTGCTCATTGCCTGGCGCAATTGTGGATCATGGGTTAACACTCCCATAGCCACTGCTTTCTTGCCTGACAAAAGAACACTGTCCACCCCCTCATCCCACAAACGTAGGAGCCAACTTAAAATGGGTTCCCCCCACCTCTTCTTATTTTGCCAGTTCCTGGAGTTCAGTTTGTGTAAACTCCCCGAATTCTTTGCATTCTACATCTCTAGAGTTGCGTTAATGCACTTCCCCATCTGCCATATCGTTTCTGTCATGCTGCCTTTTCCTATGATTAGTAATAAGAGGTCTTGCACTCTTTTTCTTTACCACTGAGTGATCATCATCATCAGTAATATCAAATGTTATTTCCTCATCCTCACTAACACCTCAGGAGAGCATATCCTCACAATCCCAGTTATGAGATGTGGCAATGGCACGTACCCTGGCTTTGCTAACAGGTCTACAGCCTTTCTTTTTCCTTGAGGCATTAATTGATTTGACCTTTCCAAATCATGTCCAATCAATTTAATTTACCACAGGTGGACTCCAATCAAGGTGTAGAAACATCTCAGCAATGATGAAGAGAAATGAGAGGCACCTGAGCTCAATTTCAAGTGTTGTTGCAAAAGGTCTGAATACTTATGCCAATATGATATTTTAGTTTTTCCTTTGTCAAACATATGCAAACATTTCTAAAAGTCTGTTTTCACTTTGTCATTATGGGGTACCGAGTGTAGAGTAATGAGAAAAAATCATAATTTAAACAACTGTAGTATCAGGCTGCAAAATAACAACATTGAAAAAAGTGAAGGGGGTCTGCATACTTTCAGAATGCGCTACATGTATATATCTATATATAGATATATAGATATATAGATACACACATATATATATATAAAATATTATTTCACTATAATAATCTGCTAATCGATTTTTAAGACACACACAGGAAATTTGCAAAGAGATGGTGGATCTGCTCATCTAAGTGTAAACAGACCAAACCACTTTTTTGATAATGGTATGGCTGCCCTGTATTGTTTCCACATTGTTCGTATCCAGCCTACTTAAAATGGGATATTGTTATGGGGAAACTTTGTGTAAATAAGCACGCCTAGGAGGATCAAAACCTAGTCAGCCTCTCTGGCACCATTGGCTATTGATTGTCAGTACTGGGATTCGGGCTGACCCAGCAAAACTCTCCTGAGAAAGCCCTTGCCTGGGAAGCAATGGTGATTGGCCAACTCACCTTTAAATCACCTATGTCAGCACACCACCAGTACTTGTGATAGCGTTGTTACCTTGTGTCCTCATGCTTGACCCAACTGATATCTGCTCTGCTCTGCTCTACTCGTGTATGACCCGGCTTGTTCCGACTCTGCTTTCTTGCTGCTGATTTGGTACCATTTGAACTCTGATCTACTCGTGTGAGACCCAGCTGCCTAGACTATGCTGAGTTTCCAGACTCATCTTTGCAACTCGGCTCCCCTAACCTGCTTCTGGTACATCTGCAGCAATACACCACAAGTTCAAGCCAGCCTTCACCTACATCTGCAGTGGTGCACCCCATGTACCTGCCAACCTGCTCATGGTATGTGCTCTTGTTTATTGAACTCTGTGCACAATTCGAAAACAAAATGGAACAGTGTGTAAAATCGTTTATTATAATAAATAAAACAAGGGATAAAAGTACTCACAAACAAACATTTTCATCAGGCTTTAACAACAAACGAGAGGCCACACTGTCTGTTAACCCAACATGGTATCGCCCCGACTATGTAGCACGGTAGCCTCCGGTCACATCACCGTCCACCGACCGCAGTCAGGCAAGATTGACGCGTTTCAGGGGCAAGCCCCCTTCATCAGAATCATCTTTTGTTTTCTATGTTCGTGGTGGAAGCCCCAGAGCCTTGGATGAGCAGCCCCTAAAGTCTGTGTGAAAAACTGTGATAAACTAGTGAAAACTTTGAGTGTGCAACAGCAAGTGGATTGTTCAGCTGGCAGCCATTAGCGCCAAGAGTTAAAGAAAACTTTTTTCTCTGCACAATTAGCCAACCTGAACTGCTTTACCTGCTATCTGCTCCTAACCTGTTATTGATGGAAATTCATGATGCAATGCTGTCACCTAGAGATGGGAAAAATTAGATACATCTGGCATAGGTTAAGAGGCAACACCCACACATTTTTCCTAATAAATGCCAGCAGCTCAAAAAGTGAATTTGGGCCTTCACAAATGGAACTCTGACCGAGAGGAGGACATCACTGAAATGAAAGACTGTGAGAGAGAATGGAACCAGAAGCTATTTTCCTATGAGTGCTTAATTGCCATGAAGTCCTAGTTTAGATACATAAGGAACTAGAATATCACCACATTTTTGTAATAAGAAGCAGGTAAACCGTCTGGGCCTAGGGAAGAGGATAATTTTGCTTGCTTGATTACTTGTCTGATTTCCACAGGAGAGATAGGGTCCTCCATGATAGCCTGATGTTCAGGAGGTAAGGAAGGTAGATTATTTCCAGGAATCCCTGAATAGCTAGGTCAGAGGATTTTGCTGATCTCTAAACTATTCACACCTTTAAGCTTGGAGACAGCGTGAGTCTGATTTTGCGGAATTAATTTGGTGGCCAGCAGAGTGCCAGCATGTTAAGTTCTAACTGGATATTTTCGATTTTATGGAAGAAGGTACTATAAAGAAAGCACTTATGTTCTTGCACCAATTGGTGGAGCTCTTTTTCAAGCCCTGTGATACGGCTTACGGCCTGTTTTTTTCATTCTGGAAGCAATTTCAATAAATCATCCCTGGAGAGTGGCTTTATGAGCCGCCCATTTAGTGATTGGAAAAAATCAACGGTACCGCAAAATATGTTTCTAAATATGACTGAATTTCACTGCAGTCCATAGGGTCACTTCGATGAGATTTGTTCAATCTCCACATAAACGGTCTGGTGGAATCTCTCAGATGAGACAAAGTCATTACCACCAGAGCATGGTCAGAGCATGTTATCTCCTAGATTTTAGCCATATCAACCAAGGGTAAACAAGTAAAGGAAACAAATATATGATCAATCCTGGAATAGGTAGAATAATGCGAGTAATGTGTACTCTCCAGTGGAGAGTTTATTTTTCTCTACAAGTGTGCACCAGAGCGTTGGAGTGCATTAGCCAATTTCATGCCTACTTTAAAGGGATGCTTCAATTTCGATCTACGAGGATTAGAGCGGTCCACAGACAAATCAATGGCAATATTGGAGTCGCCCACACAAATAACAGTGCCTTCAAGATGTGGTCCCAACTCTCACATTAAGTTAACAAAAAAGGGGAATTGGGTGTTATTAGGAGTGTAATATGATTTTTTTTATTAAAGAAAAAAGATGGCCCTCAATATGACCCTTAAACAGCAGAAAACAGCCATCGGAATCTTTATACTTGTAAATCAAATTGAAAGATACAGTTTTAGCAAAACAAATGGCCACCCCCTTAGATTTATCCAAGCCATTAGCCAAGTAAAATCGCAGATAATGCCTATAAATAAATGAAGGTTTGTATGTAACTGGAAAATTAGTTTTCTGTAAAAAGAGAACATTGATATGTTGAGAATGATAATGTTGGAAAGCCTTTTTTTTCATTTGACTGGGGAGTGTAGAGCTTAGGTACAATGGGAGGCTATATGAATCGGGAGCGGGCCATAAAGAGGTAAACAATTCTGCACTATTAAGCCAGAGGCAAAGCTCACCAGACACCTTGTATAAATGAGGCACAAGAAGACCAGTTGATCTGCAGGATCCAATATGAAAAGGAGAGACAGTGAGTCCGCAAAAACCTGAAGAGAAAAGAGAAGAAGGAAGGAGTCCACAGAAAAATCAGAAAACATTAAGGAACAATAACGAACAAGAGGTTGGGGCGCAAAAACCGTTCCCTCTATCCCTGGAAGGTGTCAACGAAAAGATGATGCAAGATTGATGCAGGCAGTGGGGTCTTACTCTCCAGTGACTAAATCAGGCTGAGGCACATGTCCACCTACAGCGACCAGTGCCCACCCTGACTAAATATCACAATATATGCGAACAAGTAGTACATAACATAATGAAACATTAATATCTTCCCTAAACTTATTTCCATCAGTGGGGCCCCTAGGATTTAGATGCTCATACAAAAACACAACCCAACGTTAAAGGAGAACTATGAGGTGAGTGAAAATCACTCATCCTCATAGTTCAAGCCGACGTGTGACAATAAAACTGTCCCACGTCGGCTCAATAGATCAGGAAGTGAGCGAACACATACCGACGCTCGCTCACTTCACGATCATCTCCCTGCAGAGAGCGGTGACTGTAAGTCACCGCTCCCTGCAGGAATTCCCCCGCTCCGATCCTCCAGCGCTGACTGGAAGAACGGACGGGGAGGGGGCAGGTACAGCTGTCTCTGCCTCTGAATAAGCAGAGCCAGCTGTCACTCACACAGCTGGGTGGATCTCGACAGTAATGTCGGGACCCGTCCCGGCTGTGGCAGTCTCAGTATACTGCGAGCTGTAGCTCGCGATAAACTGAGCTTTGGGTCACGGGAGGACGCTAGTATGTATCCTCACGTGAACTATGGGGAAAAACACTGACCCCATAGTTCTCTTTTAAAGTGCAACCCAATAAAAGAAGGCAGTAGTAATAGAAAATATGAAAAAACATCAGTCTCTCAAGCACCGTAAGCGTCTAAATTCATAGGTAGCGTGTCAGTACTAGAAAAAGAAGTGTGATTCCATCCAGTCGAGAACAATAAGGGAAAAGAGCAACTAGTAGTAACTAAAGTAGCAATTTGTATTGCCTCTAAGATGAAACACCCATTAGGAGCCCATGGTGAGTATGTTTAAAAGGAGAGGATAATGTTTCCCCTCATGGCGTAGAAGCAGCTAAGGAGGTACGAGGTCATGATTGACGCCAGGTAGGCGATAAGGGACGCTGTTTGGAGATGTTGGTTCCTCGGAAAGAAGAGTCCCTAGAGATAATGCCCAGTTGAAGTAGCAGATCTTCTCCAGCACGAAACTATTGAAAGAGTAAGATTTATTCTTGAACATAAAAAGCAAGCAAAAAAGAAAGGCCCATCTATACTTGATATCTTTGCTGACGACGGCTTGCATAAGTGGTTTGAATGATTGTCGTGTTTGTATAGTCAAAGGAGAAACATCGGTAAAAATTTGAATTCAGTGTCCAAAAATGGAAAGATCAGATTTCTCTCTAGCTTTATGCATGATCAGTTCTTTGACACTATAGAAATGTGGTTTAATGATGACATCTCTTGCTGGGCCTTCAAACTGGGCCAACCAATCTGTGTGCTGCTATATTGGGGATCATATTCCTCATAAAGGATTTAATAGCCTTCTTAAGATCCATCAAAGATTCTGGTAGGCCATGAATCCAGAAATTATAACGCTGGGACCTGATCTCAAGATCATTGACTTTAGACAATGCTTTGTCTAAGTGTTGTTGCAAAGTTTGAATGCACAAAGCTTCTATGCAGGACCCAAGATCTTTGATGCCCACTTTAATGTTGGATATGATTTGATTGACCATCTTGTTTATCCAACAAATCTGAAAAATCTGGTGAACAAACCTGGAGATTCCCCATAAGGATCCCCATCCTGCATATCAGGGCTACTTGGTGATGAGGTTGGATAAGGTATCAGCATGTCTTCCATAGTGTGTTCAATAAGAGACGACATGGATGCCGGGGATGCGCATCCCAAAGCATCAGTACTCACTAGTGCTGTTGGCAGGGATCCCCCCCCCACAGTTAATTTCAGCTTGTGTCCCCGTTGGCATTATGAGGCTACATGTAGGAGTAGCCGCTGCCATCTTGGCTGCTTACGCCAGCTGCTTAGACATCACAGACGGCTTAGATTTAGGCCGTGTAGCGGATCCTCCAGCCATTAAGAGGGTGTACGGTGGCTGTAGGAGAAAATGCCTGTCACTCAGTGAGCTCCCGGATCCCAGCGGCTGTCAGGGTTGTAGTCTCCAAGCAGCCAGGTTGTGGAGCCTGTGGATCAAGCGTCCATGTTGCTGAGGTACATGTAATTTTGTTTAATGCAATCTGTGTAACCACCTGGATTTGACTTGGCATCAACCTCTCGCAATCCACTATACAGCAGAGCTTAGACGGGGAGAGGGGAAAATTGCGCAAGGAGCCAGTTAGTTGTGCTTACATGCTAACAAGGAACATGCTGATATAAGGAGAGAGCAGAGGCACAGAGAGAAGAGCTCCTCCCTGTGTTGCTTCTTCTTTTACTAGTAAATCACAGGCTGAAGACAAGGACAAGACCTACATGGGTTGCTTAATGGTAGCAGAGAAAAATCAGGTCATGCCAGGCAGGGCCTTGCTGTGTGGAAGAGCTGAAAAGAAATGGATGGACAAAAATGCAGTTCAGGTTTAAAGTGTGAGTCCTCGTTTGGAGTCAAATTTTGAGAAACCCCAGGACAGGGTGACAACCCAGGAGAACAATTGGCAGACAGATTCCTGGAAGTGCCTGATTGTTTTGGGGAAAAAAAACATTTTCATGTAACTTGTTGCTGTGTTTTTGTCTTTAAAGAATTAGGGATTCTGCCAAGGTCCAATATGGAGCCTAAAGTACTTTGCCCCTGTTGACAGGCATCCAGAGATGGGGGTGGTTATGGTCAGTTATTTCTTTCAAGAAGATGATACTCTGACAGGTTTTCCATTAAAAAAAAACTGACTTTAATTTTATGTTGTGGCAAATCAACAAAGGCAGTTTTACATGTAATTTAAAGGAGAACTTTCATGAAGCATCAACAATAAACATAACAGTATCTGGTATGTTTTTGTTTTAAATGTGAGCAATAAAAGCCCTTATATTTTCAACAGCCCATGTACTTTCCTAGTTGTTTTAGTGATTGGCATGTAATTTGGGTGTGTTGTGTTCACAGGTAAATCAGATCATATAGGGGGTTATTCACAAAGCTGCCGTAGGCAGCCGAGTGAATAACCAACCCGAAGTGAAGTGAGCCGAATGCTGTTTGGCTATTCACTTCAGGCTGGTACAGCTGATTTGAGCCGTATATCGGCTGAAATCAGCCGTACATCTGGTGGCTTCGGGTCGGCCGAACATGCTCAGCATGTTCAGCCAACCCGAAGTGCAGAAGGAGTTCGACTCAGCCGATCCAACATCTGGATCGGCTGAGCCGAACCTAGGGCAGGCTACTCACTGCTGTTTGGCCTATTCTCATATATGCCGAACAGCAGTGAGTAAATAGCCGATTGCCGCTGAACGGCATTCGGCTCGGCTATTCTGCTCGGTACCTCTGGTGGTACCGAACAGAATAGAAAAACAGTCAAAAAAAGTTTTTAAAATTATATATAAAACGATTGGGAGGAGCTGGCAGTGACAGCTAGCTCCTCCCAACTGTTTTCTATTGGCCGGGACCAGCTGTCATTACAATGAGAGCTTGTCGGAGCCAGCGGGGATATGAAAGCCGACTCTGCTAAGCTCTCATCCTACTGACAGAACAGCGTCCGCTGGTTACCTAGTAACCAGCGGACGCTGTTCTGACAGTAAGATGAGAGCTTAGCAGAGTCGGCTTTCATATCCCCGCCGGCTCAGACAAGCTCTCATTGTCGCAGATAATGCCTATAAATAAACAAAGGTTTGTATGTAACTGGAAAATTAGTTTTCTGTAAAAAGAGAACATTGATATGTTGAGAATGATAATGTTGGAAAGCCTTTTTTTCATTTGACTGGGGAGTTTAGAGCTTAGGTACTATGGGAGGCTATACGAATCGTGAGTGGGCCAAGAGGTAAACAATTCTGCACTATTAAGCCAGAGGCAAAGCTCACCAGACACTTTGTATAAATGAGTATAAATGAGGCACAAGAAGACCAGTTGATCTGCAGGATCCAATATGAAAAGGAGAGACAGTGAGTCCGCAAAAACCTGAAGAGAAAAGAGAAGAAGGAAGGAGTCCACAGAAAAATCAGAAAACATTAAGGAACAATAACGAACAAAAAGACCAGCGGACGCTGTTCTGACATTAAGATGAGAGCTTAGCAGAGTCGGCTTTCAAATCACTGCCGGCTCTCCTAAACTCTCGTTGTAATGGCAGATGGGCATCCCTGGTTACACACTGAGAACCCGGCAGGGTCGCTGTGATTAGTATTTACCTAGTAACCAGGGAAGCTTATCTGAATCTGCAAGTGGCTGGAGCCAGTTGTGAGAGGATGACTGGCTCCGCCCAGCTGTCAGTAGCAGGCTGTCGGCCAGCTTCGAGTTTCACCTGGGCTCAGTTGAGCCGAGGCATATGCCTTCGGCTCGACTGAGCCCCTCAGCCAACTTCGGGAGCTATATGGGCTATAGTGAATAGCCCGTACAGCAGCCATTCGGTTCTACTGAACTAAAGGGGCCGAAGCTAGCCGAAGGATCAGCCGAAGCTACGGCTAGATCCTTTGGCAGCTTTGTGAATAACCCCCATAGTCTGCAGTGAAGAGTGGCTTATTGATCATTCAAATACATCTCATATTATTATACTTTATTTCTCAATTATATCCAGGACCAGTTTATTCATTTTTTAAATATATAATATGTATAATATAATAATATAACAACTCAAAAGCAAAATGTAGACACAGTTCAGCTGTTCATCTTAGCTTGGCGTGGCTTATCGGTGCTGAATTTGGTTCTTTGCCTTAATTTGCCTTTTATATGGGATATTTTGCCCATTGTGGATGCCACTGATCAGATTTCTCGCCATCAGAATATACTGTATCAACTTCCTGCAAGAACTTTTGTTTTTGCACATAACACACAACATTTTGCTTTAGCTGGTCACTGAAATCCCCCTCTCACCAGCTTAGCTCCCTCTGTTCCTTCTCTCCGCAGTTACTTAGCAGCCTTGCAGCTTTCTAATATCAAATGTAGACACAGAGTAGGTGTTCTGGGAAGGGAATCAGGGTCAGATGAGCTGCTGAAAGAAGGATTGCTCTAAACTTTGAGGATGAATTGCTCCATGGAGGCTGCAGCTACGAAGGTCAGTTAGAGTTTGTTTAAAACTCATTTTCTGCATATTAGGAACATGTAAATACTTGAATGTCCATTACCTGGTCACCATGGGATTACACCATAATTATTATTATTCAGGATTTATGTATCAACAACAGTTTGCGCAGTGATTTACAATACAAAGGGAGAAAGTACAGTTATAATACAATTCAAGACAAGATGGTTAGGAAGGTCCTGCTGATGGGAGCTTACAATCTAAAAGGGAAGGGCATGGGATACAAAACACGGTAAATGCGTGGGGATGAGTTGTTTGAGAAAGTAAAAAATCATATGTTCAGAAGAGGTGGGATAGGCTTCCCTGAAGAGCTGAGCTTTCAGGAATCACCTAGTGGCAGGCAGAGTAGCATATAACTGTACAGATTGGGGTAGGGTATATTCTCCGGACTATTGGAAAGACTCCGGAGAATCCTGGAGGTGAACATTAGGGGGAGTTGACAAGAGAGCAGAAGGTCTTGGGAGGAGTGAAGAGGACAGTTTGAGTGATATTTTGAGACACGGTTGGTGACATAACTGGGGTCAGAATTGTGGATAGTGTTGTAGATGGCTGTTAATATTTTTTATTTTATTGTCAGAGAGGGTTGCACAAATTGAGTGGCTGAAGGAGGGATAGCCTGTTTAGAGGCAGGCCAATGAGGAGGAACATATCCCTGTTAGCTAAGGCTATACATAAAGTAGAAAACAAAGTCACCCTTTTCAGCTTATCAGTTGACCTGAAGAAGAACTCCAGAATTTATTAAAATTAATCCTTGCAGTGGGGCAACCCCCGCACTGCAAGGGTTAACTGCTCATTTTGGCTTAGGGGCAAAAATAAAGACGATACACTCACATGATCCTCGGTCCTGTGGCATTGACTGCTCACATCTCTCCACCTCCGCTCCGGCTGTGACATGTCCCTTGGCATCCTCACGTCTAATAGACCTGCATTAGATGTGATGATGTCACAGGTCCTTAGACCCAGGGGAGAACAAGCTGCAGGGACCAGTTTAGTAGCCAGACCAATGATCAGGTGAGTATATATTCTTTATTCTAATCCCTAGACCAAAATGAGCACAAACCCTTGCAGTCTGGGGGTAGCACCATTTTAATAAATCCTGGAGATCTTCTTGAAGTATGTACTGGTTGAAGTACATTGCTAGCTGTTACATTGATCTTTTTTTGATTCATGGCAGTGCACTGGATAGACTGATGCAAGGACATCTAAAGGGGAGGGGGGGGGGGGGGGGGGGGTTAATATACTGTACATAGCTATATGTCATGAGACATGAGAAATTGCTGCTAAGAATAAATCTAGAGCTATTAGCAGTCATCAAAACAATACTACCAAGTTTGTCCGGGTTACTTTACACCCACATGAAGCCCTTCTGTGTGGGATGAAGTAAGCTGCTGGCCTGGCTCAGTCTGGCACAAGTAAGCAGATGGTGCCATGTACTGGCGGATGTCTGCTTGAGGAGTTTGGCATATGGCAGCTGAAAACTTGTTAGTAAATAAAAGAGTTACTGATCCATAAAGCCTCACTGGGTGTCGCCACCACTTGGATAGCCACCCACACAGCCTATTCAGTTACAGTTTTCGTTGCATTGCCATTTTAAGTTAATTTAAAACTGCTATGAATGTTATACATAACAAGCTTATCTACCTGTAAAAACACATATTCTAGATGCTGGTTAATAATTCTGTTGGTTCTATCAGTTCTAATAAATGCTGAGTTGCCCAAAGAAATAACTGACATCTTAAAACCAAAGTACACCCTCCATTCCTTTTCATCCAAGGAAGATGCCATCTTAACGTCTATTTGGATTGCAGTTGCCATGGTGCTGCACATGTGATCAGCTATGACACCAGCCATTTGAGGGCTTGAAAGTTTGGTTGAGAGCTGAAATAAGCACACTGCCAACCCTGACAGTTATTACCACAAACTATCTGTTTTGGGATATAGTAAAATTGATGGGTCTAGTTTACTTTAACCACTTGCTGACCAGGTGTTTACACCCCCCTTCCTGGCCAGACCATTTTTCAGTATTCAGCGCTGCAGTACTTTGACTGACATTTATTCTTGCATACAATGGTGTACTGAAATGAATTTTATACAATTTTTGGGGACAGATCGAGCTTTCTTTTGGTGGTATTTAATCACCACTGCAGGTTTTATTCTTTACTATATTTAGGAAAAATTACTGAAAATTTTGAAAATAATTTTTTGGTAAAATATAAAAGACGGGTTCACGTCGGGTAAATAGACACCAAACATGTCAAGCTTATAATTGCGCGCACCCGCTGAATCGCAAAAAACTACCATACCCAAAATTGTCCATAGGCGACGCTTTAAAAGCTTTTACCGCTCATCAGTTTAGTGTTATCAGTGATTGGCTCTAAAACTATTGATCTCACTGCGACGATATGTAACACGTGCGGCGTAATGGGCGCAATCGTTGTTTTCGCAGGTATGCGCACCTGACGCATGTTTGCATGCGTGTATGTATGGGTGGGGACTTTTTTTTTTAATTGTTTTTTGGAAACTTTCATTTTCTTTCCAATTTTTTTTTCCACTGAACTTTATTGCTATCACAGAGGGGCTAAGAAACCCCCCTATGTGATAGCAAAAGATGTGATAGGTCCTCTTTATGGAGACATCAGGGGTCTCCAAGACCCCTAATGTCACCTAGGACCCCCCTGAAGAAGCTGATGAAGCAGAGATCTGCTTCATCAACTTCTCTCCAGTGTAGGGTTGCCACCTTTTCTTCAAGCCAAACCCGAACACTGTAGCACCTCGCTGCAATTTTTTTGTAAAGTATACACGGCGCATATATTTGTAGTTAATCACAACTTGCCAGTGTGCCATGAAAAAAGACACTAGGTCTTATTTTCGGGAGATGTCTTATTTTTACCTGGCTGCAGCTGTCCGCTCTCCGCTCTGACCCCACTGGCTATGTCGCGCTGTGCCTGCTGGGAAATGTAGTCTTCAGCGGCAGCCCATGCAGACAGGTGGGTGTGCGTGCGGGAGGGAGGGAGCTGCGGCCGGTCTTCACAAGTAAAAATCAGTTGTGCAGCTACCCCGAAAGTAAGACCTAGCGCTATCTTCAGGGATTTCTGTAATATAAGACCTACCACCGAACTAGGTCTTATTTTCGGGGGAGGTCCTATATTACAGAAATCCCCGAAGATAGCGCTAGGTCTTACTTTCAGGGAAACGAAGTAGCTTCCTGACCAATCAAGAAGAGGGCGGCGAGTCATGATGTCAACCCGCTTCCTGATTGGCTAGGAAGCCAGCTTCACTTTTTTCTAGGTAGCGTGGCTTCCTGACCAATCAGGAGGCCAGGACGTGAGTCATGACATACCACTGGCCTTCCTGATTGATTAGGAAGCCAGGATGCCTACCA
>NW_017306829.1:766469-786054 GCF_000935625.1 Nanorana parkeri | reverse complement strand
CACAGCGGAGCCCGGGACCAGCGTGACAGCGGGAGGGGGGGCCTCAGAGGGAGGGGGGGGACACGGGCCGGCAGCTTATACAAGCGATCCGCCGGCTCTATCGCTTGTATGTTAACTGGCATCGCTGCCGGTTTTTACATTTTGTGTCTTTCCCGCTCGCACGCGCCGCATGGCGCGCACGAGTGGGCGGGGCTAACAGGCCGTATATACACGGCCTGTTACATCCAGGAAGCTCCTGGCCAGCCGTTTTTCCACAACGGCCGGCCGGGAGGTAGTTAAATTTAAATGTTTCACATAAAGCAAGAAAAAGAAATTACTTTTGTTTTAAGCATAATGCTCCTAACAGTAGAAAATGATCAATTAAGAAATGCAAAGTTTATACTCCTGACAATTATATCTCCAGATCTCTCCAGAGTCAGAAGCTCTCTACACTGCTCTCTGTCTGGACACCGGAGATGATTATTCAAACTGTCTGCCTCCATGATAAATTCAGTGTTGCACTGCCACTTTCCATTGGGCTTCATTTACTAAAATGTGAAGGGAACTTATGCGCACTTCAAACATTTAAAGCTTCTTCTTCATATGATCGGAAGTAGGCACAGCTGCAGTTCATTTCAAACTTTAGTATATAAGACTCGTATATAAAATTGTACCTTTTCTAATTAATGAACAGCTCCATATTCAAGTGCTCTCTTTTTGAAGAAAAAAACTAAACAACTTAGCCAATTGAAATAACAATTAATTGCAGACATATGGACCACTGGATGGACTAATAATGCTGGAATAGAATGCAAACAAAATAAAAAAGACCACTATTGGGAAATATGTAAAATCCCATTATTGGTAAAAGATTTTGTATTCTGATACATTTATGGAGCAATATGTGTAATGATGGCATTCTTTGTATTAAATATTTTTTTTATTTCTTAGTACTTTTATATTTATATTTTTCTTCACATTTACCTTCAGACCAGGCTGTTCAGCATCCGTGAGAGTTGCAGGGGTTGAGAGAAACTATAAGGGTGGGTTCACACCGTATGCGTTGGGGCTGCGCTGGGCTTTTGCCTTGTAACGGATGGGCTTAGTTTACACCACTGCAACGCACAGGCAATGCAGTGTTGTGTGTTAAAAACAACATGCAGTACTTTTTTCAGGGCAGCGTGATGCTGTGCCCATGGAAGTTAATAAAATGTCACTTGTGACATTTCAATAAAGTTATTTTAAAAAAAGTGCACAGGGGGCGTGGCTTGGGCATGGAGGACGTGTCTGCAAGTGCTCCTGTCCAGGCCGCCTAATGCACCGCCAGCATCCGAGCCATTATGAACCGGAGAGGGTCGCAGTCTAAGCCGGTGCAAGCGCAGACTCTCACCCCAGCTCCCGCGAACGCCACAACCTCGTAAGGGCGCCATAGACGCTTTCTTCTCCGACCGCGGCAGCGAAGACAAGGCCGCATCCAAGATGGCGCCGGACCGCGAGGCCCAGGAGCGGCGAGATCGCGTAGATCATGCTGGGCCCTCCTCTCTCGCAGGGGTAAGTGACGCTACGGCATTGAGCTCCCCAAGATCAGACCCACCGCAGAGCCCGGCTGTTGATATGCTTGCAGGGGATGGAGACCTTAGGTCACATATTTGGTCTCTCCCCACTAAGGTGGACCTAGACCTGTTTATGAACAGGATGGAGCAGGCCTTCAAAAAGGACATAGCAGACATAAGGCAGGAGACTGCACATTTGGGGAACAGGGTAGAATCCCTGGAGGCACAACAAGATGACTCACTGGTGGCCATGTCCCTCCTTAGGAATCGCAGTACCACTCATGACAGGCAGATTTCAGCCCTTTTTAATCAACTGGATGACAGGTCAAACATACGGATCAGGGGCCTCCCTGAGGCCACAGGGCCTAAGGACATTGTCCCCACACTACAGGGCATCTTTAGGAGCATTCTGAGCCTTGACCCTGGAGACCCGATCGAGATCGACAGAGCACACCGCTCCTTGGGCCCACCCTCCACAAACATGGATCAACATAGAGACATAATTTGTAAGCTCCATAAACACACTGTTAAGGAAGCCATTATGTCCATTATGCGGGATAAGCCCCAGCTGGAGTTTTCCAGACTTATCTAGACGCACGCTCATGCAACGGAAAGCGATGCGCCCCCTGCTGGATTCCCTTCACAAAGCACAGATTCCGTACCACTGGGGCTTCCCCTTCCGCCTGATGGTCCGCAAGGAGGGCAAAATGGTATCCCTGACGGATGTGAGCGACCTACCCAAATTTCTGAAAGCTCTGGGCCCTACCCAGATTTCTGAAAGCTCACTGCCGGATCGGAACGTGTCCCCTACAATCCCGATACCATCTTGCCAACCCCCCTGGCAAACTGTCTCCCCTAGGCGACCTGGTGGACGTGACCCGCCTTCCTCAAACCAAGGGGAGCTGACACAGCCAAATTGAGACCTCTCTTCGGATTCTGATGGTGATTTCACCATGATTACTGCAAACCTGGGTGCATAACCGGGAGTCTGAGAGCACACCTTGCAAACACGCAGGAACAACCCCCGCGAGTGTGAGATGTTCCGCGGCACCGGTTCTTGTTTTTGTTCCCATACTTATTTTTTACTCCTTTGATTTTTGCCGGTCCTTCTAGACCTACTGACGTTCTAGTTTCTCAGGATGTTTAATTTCATATGGCTAACCTCTTCGGGAGGAACACGCCACTCTAAGTTGGCCGGGATGGGATACGCCCTTCCCTGTTATGCCCTTTCACTTTACCCACATAGGATTGTCCCCCTTAAGGGCGACGTGTCCCGAACGGTACTCTCTGTTTCCCCTCCCGGGTGTCACCGGATTGTTGACCCCCCGGACCAGGGTAACACTACTTCAGTAGTTGTTCTCTATGCACAATGTTATCACTTTCTGTATTGTATATGTGTTGGTTTTCTTTTCCCCTCATTATTTGTACTTACCCTATATGTGTATGTCCAACCTAGGCTCGAACTTCATACCTGCCTCGGTGGTACCCGACCTTCTACGTGCGATGTTCTAATACTGTGATTCCCAAGTTTTGGTTAACCTCCGTAAATCTTTGACCGACTTTCTGGACCTCCAAATCAAAAAAAAGTTACGCTATTTTTCTCACCTGTATTATGAGCATGGGAACAAATGTGGAAGCCTGCTGGCCAGAGCATTGAGAAAGAAATGTGAACTGACACACATCCACAAACCCCCTCTGGCCCCCCGGTATAGAACAACTCTTCCAAGATAGCCGAAGCTTTTAGGGACTACTACGCCACGCTATATAACTTGCACCCTAATATACCCCCAGCCGCACTGATTTCCAAAAAAGTCTCCAATGGTACCTAAAGGAAGCGGGCATCAAAGCCCTCTCCACCTCAATCACAGAGCTAGATAGGCCTATCACCCCTGAGGAATTAGAGGCTTACATTAAAGCGACACCGAATGGGAAAAGCCCTGGCGCTGATGGCTTCTCTAAAGCTTACTATGTGAAATATTTGCCCTAGCTCTCTCCGCACATATGTTCATACTACAATGCCTTAGCTCAGGGAGCATCTGCACCTTCGGAGGCTTTAATGGCCCATATCACGGTCCTCCCGGAGGAGGGCAAGGACCCCTCTACCCCTCAAAGCTTTCGGCCCATATCGCTCCTCAATGCTGATTTGAAATTTCTCTCCAAAATATTAGCAGACCGGCTGAAAGCCTTTTTGCCCACTGTTATTCACCCAGACCAAACCGGTTTTATAATGGGTAGGGAGACTAGAGATAGCTCCCTTTGGGCGATCCAAGCGGTTCACTGGGCTACTCACCATGCCTCTCATCCTCCTTTTCTCCCCTTGTCAACTGATGCTGAAAAAGTGTTCGACAGAGTGGATTGGACAATCCTAATGACAGTGCTGGGGACTCTGGGGCTAGGCACCCAAATGATGAGTTGGGTAGCTTCTCTCTACAGTGCTTCATCGGCTCGCGTGAAGGTGAATGGTATCCTTTCCAGTCCCTTTAGAATTGGAAATTGTACCAGGCAGGGATGCCCTCTGTTCCCGCTCCTGTTCGCACTTGCTTTGAAACCCTTCCTAAATAAGGTAAGCAGCAACCCCGATATTAAAGGACTGACGATTGGCTCACAGGAACACATCCTTTTTTCTGTAACTGACCCTGTCACCTCGCTCCCCTAATTTCAGAATTTGACCATTATGGACAGCTATCTAACCTCAAAATTAATGACCACAAATCTGAAATTCTGCCCATCACAGTCTCAGCAGCACTGTCTCATCAGTTGCGGCAGAGCTTTTCATTCTCCTGGTCCTCGACGGCCATAAGATATCTGGGCATTCAACTGACCAACCATTGCTCTTGCCTTTACGCACACAACTTCGAACCTCTACTACACAACCGCTACACAAGGTGCCGGTGGCTTGAGCTTACCTGATATTCAACTATACTATAAGGCTATCTCTCTCCAGAGAATTGTGAATTGGCACTTTGACGCCTCTACCAATCTCTGGGTACAGATGGAAAAATGCATGGCAGGTCGTGACTTGGCTCATGCCCCCTGGTTACCAAGTGCTAGTCGAGGTCTTTCTGACCATACGTTCCCCTTGACTCATCAGACCCTCCGGCTGTGGGACAAACTGAATAGCGGAGGCCTCTTCTCCCCCCCCCTTGTTGTCCCCACTGTCTCCCCTGAGGGGTTATCCTTGGTTCCCTCCCAAGGAAGATGTTTCCTTCTTTCGCCGCAGGGACTTGCATTGAGACTTCCGCTGCCACAAACTCCTCGGCTGGAGTTCTCTGATGCCTCTGGAAGAGCGAAAAAACAAGTATGGCAACTTCCTCTTGGCCGATTGGAGGTATAGACAACTTAACCACTTCTTTGGAACAACTGCCAACTGCCCATGTCCTCCCTCACTCCCTTTGAGTCCCTATGTGTGGGATCTTCATCCCCTGACCGACTGGTCTCCTATTTTTATGGCCTGCTTATGTTCACGCTCACAGGAGTTCGACCGAGGTTTATAGGGGAATGGGAAAGAGAATTGGGACATGATCTTTCAGACGACAATGGAACTTGATATACCGCTTCACACAAATCCTCTGTAGACTCTAAGACGCATGAAACCAGTTATAAACTATTATCCCGCTGGTATCGCACTCCACTCCACCTGAGCACCATTTACCCGGAAGTGTCCTCTCAATGCTGGAGGGGCTGCGGGCAACCTGGTGGCCTCTTACATATCTGGTGGGAGTGCCCCCTTGTACAGGGCTTCTGGCAGGATATTCGCTTGCAAATCATACTTATCACGACAATTTACATACCAGATGATCCCATTTACTGGTTGTTCCACCTCCCCTCCACATCTGTTGGTTTTGATAAGAAGAGTGTCCTGCCCCATCTTTTGGATGCGGCAAGAAGACCCATTCCCAGACACTGGAAGCAGACCCGGGTGCCGATAAGATCTGAGTGGATAGCGCAAGTTTCACTTATTCAAGAGGCAGAGGAGTGGGTGGCGAAGAGTGGAAACAGATCTGAACGCTTCTATTCTAAATGGGCAACGTGGTTACATTACCTATGTAACATACCATGACTTACACACATGTGAGGTTACTCAGGCATAGGACCTTTACACCCCCCTCAGTTTTGGCCTTCTCTGGTGATACCAATGAGTGAGCTACCCACTAGCAATGGAATACAGTTTACCCTGTTTACACATCGCTGAGATAAGAGGGTGCATGCTAAGCAGTTACTCACGGTGATGTCAGAGGCATCACCTCCTTCTCATAAGATCGGGCCTGTAGGATGTAGGTGGGCTGCGCGCCCGTTTATTGTGTGGTTATGTATGTCGTATTATTTTTTTTATTTGTTATTTTTGATGTTAGGGTCTATGTTCGACCCACTTGTGTCCATTAAATGTTCCTTTGTGAAAGAAATGATTTGAAAACTGCAAAATAAAGATTATACAAAAAAAAAAAAAAGTGCACAGTGCAATGTGTCAGGATCAACGCATCATCACTGCGGGGCACTGGTGGGTTACTGCACTAATATTCTCAAGGTACTTCACACAGACACAAGTAAATGCAAAGTTGCTTTAAAGCGAGACTCTCCTTATATAAGTTTCTCCTTATATATGTTTCAGGGATTTTAACAAACTACTAAGGAAAAAAAGAAAATACAAGACAATTTTATGCGAAATATCAAAATAGGGAATGCTTACACAGCAATGTATATCATTATCAGTTACCAGGTAAACCGATATAATCTATACTGTTGAAAAACCTATATATAAAACGTAATTAGAGCCCACCCACTAATTAACTAATGGGTCTCAGAAAAACAATTATAACAGTGCTAAGGTAAGCATCTCTATGCAAATTTCAAACCACAGTGTGAGAAGGAATGAGGATAAAGATTAAAAACTGGTACACAACAAGAAGAGAGGCCGGAAAATGAGAAAGAGAGAAAAATAGAAAAAGAAAAGAAAGAAAGAAAGAAAGAGAGGGAAAACGTTTTCTCATCCAGATATCAGTCCTTCAGGATCCCGTCATTTGAGACTTGAGAAACACGAACCAGTAGAACCATGTGGTAGAGAATCTATCCACCGTCCCCTTTATAGAACTGAGATCCTCCATGTGTTTAATGTTGTTAACCCACATGAGCCATTGTCGAATGTTGGGAGGTGTGGACCGTTTCCATAAAAAATGGACAAAGACTCTTGCTGCGTTCACCAAGTGAATGAGGATAGAGCGTTTATAGCCCTTGAGAGAATGGTGACTATGGTGGAGCAGGAAAAAGGCAGGGTCTAATGGATTCGGACGCACAGTAAATTTATGCATAATGTCTCTAACCTGATTCCAAAAATGTGTAGCAATGAGCCATACCAAAACACATGAAGCATGTCAGCCGGAGAGGAGTCACAGCGCCAACAAGTATCTGGAGCCTCAAGGAAGATCCTTTGAAGCCCTAGCGGGGTTCTGTACCACCTGGTCATTATTTTACAGTCAACCTCCTGGTATCTATTGCTGGCAGATGACTTAAGGGACTCAAACTACTTTGTTACGTAATCAGTATCAGAGTTGTGATATAAAAAAAACTGCCAAGAGGAGCAGTGAGCCAATCACATTACCATTAAATGACATTCTGTGGGTGCTCTGTTTACCAACAACGTGCAGTATGCCCCAAGCTTCAGTAGTTAAAAGGAAAGCAATATTTATATTGCTGACAATTTAGAAAATCATAGCTGGCTTGACATTGGACTTGACATTTTAAATACAATGAAATGCAAAATGGTTTGTGTAACAATCATATATGTTTTATCATGCTGTTAAATAAACGTGGAGCTTTCCTTTAAATTGCTTCTTAGGAATATTCCTTTTCTTTGTAAAGATCCGCTTTCACTGAGAACTGATCATGAGTATCTCCGAAATGCAGCTTATGCCAAGGCAGGTCAGCAGATCAAGAAACATGCTGATCTTCTTTCAGCCCACACATAAGTTAATATTAAAATCCAGATTCTCTTAAGAAAGCTTAATAAACCATAAGGAGCCAACAGACAAAAACCTTAATTGACAGATGTTGTTCTAATAGAATTGTGGACATTTTTTTCGTGAATGGGATATGTAAATTGGCAGCATACCATTAAACTCACATAAGTAAAAATATTGGCATTTTATTGTATCAAATATATAAAATAACACGTGACAGTTATAAGTTATAAAATCAAGTGCAATAAAGATATCTTTGTTTACCACTTTGAAGATATGCAATGTTTTGAATTGCAATTGTAAATACAGAATATTAGCAATATAAGTAGCCATGGCTATTTGTAGTACTAATATTCTGTTATACAATTCAAAACATAGTAAAACACATAGAGGGTTATTCACAAAGCTGCCGAAGGCAGCCGTGTGAATAACCGGCCCGAAGTGAAGTGAGCCGAACACTGTTCGGCTATTCACTTCAGGCTTGTACGGCTGATTTCAGCCATACACCGACTGAAATCAGTCGTACATCGGCTTGCTGCCGTGATATCACGGTGGCTCTGCCGAGTTCTCATTGTAATGACAGATCAGCGTCCCCTGGTTACCTGGTACCTTTTGTTTTAGCGCTGTGTTTTGATAGTTTTTCTGTACAGCAGCGTTCGGGTAGGGGAATATAATGGTTAATCATTTATTTGCATATGTTAAGAATTGTATTTGACTGTGAGATGGTGTTTTTTTCCCCTCATAAGATCCTCAGATGAACTTCCACCCTTCAGCGCATTGTTTTTGTTCCTATTTCTAAGAAGAAAGACACAGGAAGATACCATCAAAAGATGACTAATAATTATGCTTGATCTTGTGTCGGGAAATGTTTTTAAGAGGGTGAGGAACGTGCAGGTAAAACTAATGTATGTGGAGGCTTTAGAGGACACATGATGAGCCAATTATTAAGAAAGCACACCCAAGTTGGGAAGTTCCTTTGCCTACCCAGATATGCTGAATATGATTTAGGCTTGACCCAGTGACACACAAGTTTCTGCTAAAGCAAGGTGACGTTTATAGAAACCAAAGCATTAGCATACAAAGAAGAAGGAATACAATGAAAGTGAAAACTAAGGCTAAGGTGTATGAACAGCTTAAACCTTTTTTTAGTATTCGATAGAGTAGAGAAGGGTTAAAACCCAGGATAGTTTTTTTGCTGACTGCATCCTGTTGGGAAAAGTCCCCTTTACTTCTAGCCCCAGGCATGCAGAGGTTAATAAGAAGAAATCTCTAACTAAATAAGGTGATTTGCCCTCTTTGTTGTCACTATAACAGGCATCCCCATGTAAAGATTTACCCGCACCCCTTGTTCTGGTGACAACTCTGAAATTGTGGATTTCCCATCACTTTCTGCCTTAGTGACAGCAATCACCAAAGTTAGCAAACTTGACATGGTTTCCAATACATGCCTACTCTATTCAAACCTAAAAGAAAACATTTTGGCTATACATACATGTTAGAAGGTTATTAAACCCTCAGCGGTTTTAAACTTATATCTACTGCTAGCAAGCAGTAGATATATGCAAAGACATTAAAAAAAGGAAAACATTTTTAAAAAGGGTTTAAACTTACTTGTGTCTCCTCCACACGCTCCCATCCAAACATCTGAAGATTCTCGGGCGGCCGCAAAGGATCTTGGGGCGGGCGCATGCACAGTCCAGATCTTCGGCCGGGAGACGAGGAGAGACACAAGGTAAGTATATGTGGCAGCGTGCACCTGCACAGACTCTGTGGGACAGGACGTGCCAGTTAAGATAGAGGAGTCAGCGCTGGATCGGTGACCGGCACCAGCACTGGAGGGACAGCTGAAAACTACTTTAAAGAAGAAGATGATCAGATCAAGAGGCATCATTTAAGGTAAGTCCCTACACTAACACTGGGGGTGGGGGGGGGGAGATGGTATCCTTTTATGTCACTTTAAGCAGCATAATTATAAAATCTAGTGAAAACAGGCTCCTAGGCCATAGTAGAAGAAGACTCACAATAACAAAAAGACAACTTCTATTGTAGCTAAGGGCAACAAAGTTTCTGGGGAAACTATAATAGCTGGTGGTATTCTGCATTGTGCTGTATAATGTATTGCTGGGTTTTGTAGTCCTCTATAGCCGATGCCATTCTGCATTCATTGCTGTATAATTTTACACTTTTCATTTAACTATATTGCATATCACACTTTTGTTTTCTTTTTTACTTCCACCGCTCCAAGCTTGCTCCTGTGATGGACTACACTCAATACAAACTAGTAGTCCATCATTAGAGCCATTTTTTAAAATGTATTTTATTTTTTATCCGATTAACCGAACTTAATAATCGGCTAACTAATCAATTTTGAAAATAATCATTAGCTGCAGCTCTACTCTCATCGAACTGTCATTCAATTTCTGCTTGAATACCCCATCATGCACAGATCAATGTTGATTTCGATTATCATTCGTGAGCAATACTAACTGACAGAATTTTGTCGATCAACAGAACGGATTTTCGTTGGCGCATTTGTACAGTGTTCATGTTGGGCCTTTTTGCGTACGAAAACGCGACTATTACATCGATTTTCGGATGATTCGAAAAACTTTTTCCAGCCTGACAGATCGAGGAATTTCAGCTAGTTGTACAGTAATTGTGATCGTTTGCTCCCCATCAACTGTTCGATTATTGAAAGAAAACCCGATCTTGTTCACTTTGCGAATGATAATCGCAAGGTGTATGGGCACCTTAACACACACGGGAACCATGGAGAAGAAAAGTAGCCACCCTCCAGAAGGGGGACAGTGTCAGCACCAATTCAGGGATGATTTAAAGGGTTTCTAAACCCTCACGTTTTTTTGCATAAATCTACTGCTAGCAAGCCGTAGATATATGCAAAAAGTAAAAAAAAACAAAAACGAGAGGTTAATACTTACCTGTGTCTTCCCGAGCGCTCCCGTCCGATAATCTGAAAATTCTCGGGCGGCCTCAAAGCATCTTGGGGCGGGCGCATGCGCAGTTCGGATTTTTGTCCGGGAGACGAGGAGTGACACAAGGTAACTGTATGGAAAGCGTGCACCCGCATGCAGGCACAGTGGGACAGGAAGTGCCAGCAAGGACAGAGGAGTCAGCGCTGGATCAGAGACCCGCAGCAGTGTTGGAGAGAAGGCTGAAAACTAATGGAAAGAAAGAGATTGGATTAATAGACATAATTTAAGGTAAGTGCTTTAATTAACATTGGGGGGCGGGAAAAAACTGTTTGCCTTTAATGTCACTTTAAGGAACTACAGGCGAGTGATACACAAATAAGATACAGTTTTGATTATAGGGAGGGTACTTGAATGTATCTTTAAGATTTAACTCCGGATTTTAGTGTCACATTAAGAAGTATGGATCTCTGTTGGGGTTGCTGGAAACCTCCATATATTATTATCTATGTACTATGTCTCAGTCTTGGCTGAACAGTCTTGAGTCTCAGACCCCGAAGCAAATTTCCTAACGTGGGTGTGCTTTCATGGGAAAAACAGACTTTTCTGAGTAGATGTGAGAAGACAGCTTTATGTCTGGAGAAGAAATGAGACTCAACAGGTTGAGTATAACTGTAATTTTTGCACATCTAATAAACAAGAATTAAGAATAAGCTGTAAAAAGTTCATTTTTGTATTTTGATATCACACTTTAACACTTCCACACACTGTGTGAAAGGGAAGCAAAATATAACAACAGTAAACATAGAAAACACATCTTTTATTTAAACAACATGTTCAGATAAGTCTAGAAAGTAACCGACTTAAGAAAACCTGAATGACAACATTGTCCTGATACACTCATGCAATAACTGTGAATTTTTTGACGAGTCATTGAGATTCTTGTGGGATTGGTTGGTTTTTAAGCCCACACAGAGTATTTTAATGTTGGAGTCTTTAGTCTTTCTGTTCATATGCAGATCTATTATGAAGCTGTCACAAGTCAGGAGAGAAGAGTGTCTCTTTCCCGGATACTTGCCTGGGGCGAAACAAGGTGTGAACCATAGTGAGTGCGTCAGTCTCTTTCCTTTGTATCAGTTATTCGCTGACATCATCGTTTTGCCGGATGCTTCACAGTAGAGGAAGGAGTGGGCTGCACAGAATGGGAACAAAACTGAAATGGGAAAGAACATGTCTCTTTCCATCATGACATAACAATAAAAGTAATTTATACAATTTTATTATCAATAATATTACTTTTATTATTATTATCATTATTATTATTTCATCAACACCCCAAATGTTTGTCTTACTTGTGGATAGAGTGGGTTTAAACTCTCCAATACAGCGCAATGCGCACACACACACACACACACATCTATATGTACATAGATATATATATAGCAGTAGGGTGAGTGGGCCTACACAGCTGTGACGTATATCGTCATTGTGTTGGACGATTGAAATTAGAAACAATCTGGAACCCCTGGATAGACAACTTTTACCTGTGACACCCAATGCCAACTGCTAGTCATTTAAGCACTACTCACCTCTTTACAAACCACCCGGCTTTAGCCACCCCCACACACAGTCCAACCATTCCCCCCTGCCCTACCCCCTCTCTGATTCCCTTGAGGTCCTCCCTTTTCAAGTTGTTTGCCATTACTGATGTCACTTGCGGATGTACCCTGCATCTACGATAAAGTTTGCCATATGGAGCTTATTTTTATACACTGGAAACTTGGTTCCCTTTTTACTAGTCTCCAGAACTCTCTTCAGTGTTATGGATCTTGACCCTCACCATACCTCTTCTCTCATGAGTCAATTCCTCTAACACCCCTGTCCCATCAGAGAACTGCTATTGGTCACCCACACTGAATATGTTCACCTGTGATTGTCTTTCTCCTTCCCTGAAACATCCACGAAATACCACGCACTATGTTTCCTATACTCCTGTTACCGGAACCAACTACTGTTTAAAATCGTTCCAAGTGATATTTTACTATTCTGTATGTCTTTGTATATATTCAGATGCATACATTCGCCGCAGAGGCTTATTGTTGTATGTATGTCTTTACTCTATTTTCAATAAAAATTTATATGTGAAAAAATGGACGATTGGGAGCCGCTAGGACAGTCTTACGGTTATGTCATCATGAATTAATGAATGGGAGTCCTTCCTAGTGTCTCCGACATCACAGCCCACTTAAAGGGCCAGCACCCAACCGTGGCAAAGGGTAAAATATAAATTACGTTTTTATTCTTGTCTGTGACCTAATTGGGGGATTTTCCCTTACTTCCTGTTCCTGTAGCACTCATGTAATATCTGGAGTGTCTTTCTTTTACTTTTAAACAACCATAAACTCTTTTCGCTACCACTAACATAAGGCCAATGGCGGAACAGAACTACTTGCAGCTGGCCCGTTCAGTAGGATTTACCTTGGCTGCATTCCCTTCTGCTATAAATCAGTGGTCGCTTCAGCAACCATCAACTTATATCAGAAGGATCATCCCGACTCTGCAGAACAATGAATAGCCGTAGACAGGTTCTGTTTAAAGAGACATTAGGGGTCAATTAGATCCCCTAATATCACCCATGGACCCCAATTTTTACTCCAACAGCATTGTAGTATGCATCAGTGTCAACTGTGATTCCATGTGACACACTGTGAAATCTGTCCTGTCCTTGCAGGGTCTTATGGAGCCACCCTTGTGTGTGCTGGTAACCTTTGAGTTTCTTCACAAACACACAGGCTTATCAAGGCAAGACACTTCCCTCCTTCCTGCTCCCCATGACTCCCTTCATTCTTCTCCAAGCTAGCAGATGGATGGCTGCTGGAGAATGCTCTGTTACTTTGCTGGGCAATGTCTTTTTGTTTGATCTGGATTCATTATGATAAAAATGTTCAAGAGTTTGATACTATGTAAACTGCAAAAAAACCTAAGGCCTGATTTACACTTAGGCGACAGCGTTTACGCGCTTATAAACGTGCATTTTTTGCTGCCCTGTTGTGCATGTTTTTACGCGTGTGAAACGCGCATTTATTAAGTTGCGCGTTTTTATGATCAGATTGTGACACATTGATTTAAATATGCAAACCGCGTACAAACGCGCGTGAAGATGCACAAAGACAATTGCAACGTGTGTTTTCAAGCGTTTCCTATTGACACCATGGGAACAAAACAAGCTGTAATCTGCCACAAAGAAGCTCATGTACTTTTTGCAGCGACAGGCATTTTGGTTATTGCGACAAAGCGCTCAGGTGTGAACAGGGGCTATAAGAATGAATTCGATTTTTTTTGTGAAGCAATTTGTTGTGCTTATTCAGCTGCATCAATACGCTTAGTGTGAACCAGGCCTAATGTTTTTCTGTTGTGACTGTGCTTATCCCATGAATTAACTAGTTATTTTCCAAAGCTCTCAGCGTTGCAGGCACCAGATCATGGTCATCTAATCGATGGCAATGGCTTTATTGTTTCTTTTGGTCTCTACCAATCAATAGAAGAGTAATAGAAGAGTATCTTACTGCGCTTGCCTGGAGGACTGTTATTTTGATATGATCAGTTAAAAAATATCATCATAGACAATCAGACCATTGTACTACAGCAGCTGCAGCTTTCACACAATAAAACAGAGACATCCTACAAAGTGATGATTCAGTGCTAGTCATTAGGTGAACTGCCCTGGATGTCACAATATCACAATATAAATCTCTTACATGAATTAACAAGTATTGCCAACTTTGCCCTGAATACATGTCCAAGCCTGTTTCCTAATTAATATGTACAGTAAGATGTTCAAGTACAAATAACAGAATATTAAGCTACCTCTACATTTTAGATGTTGGTAGAACTTCTATAAATGATCCCATGAACAAAGGATTTCTTCCCCAGGAGAGGCATGTAGAGGGGAACGTTTGTATCCTATGGATCTAAATATACAGTCAAATGGCTGCCTTGGTAGGCTGGCAAGTACCACTGTCACTTTTAGAACGCCCCGTATTGACCTCAATGGCAAAAATGGGTCATCATACTGCACATAGTGCAGTAACACACTTTGGCAGAATAAATCTACACAGATCTGAATCCCCACATGCATTAAACTGCACTGCAGTTGTGATCTGGTTGGTACAGGAATATACCAAAAAAAGACAATATGTTTTAATTCATGCAAAGTGCCTTAGAAAGTTACACTGTTTAAAGTTATATTAAAGTCAGGGGCAGACCTACCGCCAGTGCAGCCGGTGTGGCCGGCCCGGGGCCTAAGCCTAAAGGAGGGGCCCAGTATCCAATGTAACACAGAGATAGGGGGGCCCGCCGGTGTCTGGCCGCCGGATAGCATCGGATCGGTATCCGACGGGCCCCCAATCTCTGCGCCGGGAGTGTCGGATGATCCGACACTCCTGGCACAGAGATGAGGGGGCCCGCCAGCCGCCGATACTGAGTAGGGAGCCGAGAATAAGAAAGCCGGCAGGCTCTCCAGGGGGCAGCCCTGGCCCTCGGCCGTGAGGACCCAGCAAACAGCTGCCTGAGTACACAGGCGCGGTGTCTGACACACACACGTATTTCTGCAGCCTCCCCCACCAGAAAACAGCCAGAAGAGGTGAAGGTAAGTTATTAAATAAAATCATTATTTTTTTGTAGCCCAACTGATGGACATGCTGTATAAAGTACAGCTGGTATTTGGAGTGCTATACAGCAAGTCCCATTCTGCATTACAATTGCTGCTGCTCCTCGATGTTTAAAAGTTTTAATTTCCTGCAGAATCAGCTGGTCCCCTGAGTGCTGGTCCTGATATCCTATTTTAGCGTGGCTCCTTACCCTTTCAGAGTCCTATGGAGCCACCCTTGTGTGTGCTAGTAAGCTGCGTGTGTCTCCACAAACACACAGTAACAGCAAGGTAAGCTCCTCCTTCCTGCTCTCCCTCCCTTCTCCAAGCAAGCTGATGAAAACATGATAACTGTGAGTGCTTGGACACAATGTAAAGCAATGATTTGCTGGGCAATGCATATTTGTTTCATCTGGATTTATTATTGCAAAAAAAGTTTGAGAGTTCAATACTGCTTTAATACTATATGGTGAATGGGGCCACCCTGCATGCATCCTGGCCCAAATGTGCACAAAGTCAGCAAAACCCTAGGTAGGTAGCAGGCTGTCTAATGCACCTGCAGGCAGGTTATGAAATGGCACAATAATAGTGCCTTGGGGAAGCACTTAAGGGGTCAGTCCCACTGAGAACGATGTTGTTAGTTTTTTTAAGCTGGGCAGTGAAATGTTATTTTTCTGTGCCCTGCAGGGCTCTAAGGGTAAGAGTTTTGCACCAGTTCCTAGGACTGTACACTCAATACATAATTTACAAGCAGTCTTATTCTCCCAGATGGATTATTTGATGACATGGAGCATGCTTCAGTAGACATAACCTTAAATACCTTTGTTATTAAAGAAGATGTTAGTGAAGTGGATCGTAACAGAGCCGCTAACTATGGAAGGAGGTAGGGTCGCCACTAGGGATGTCCCGATACCAATTTTTCAAGACCAAGTACAAGTACTTCCCCTCATGTACTTTCCGATACCAATTACCGATATTTTTTCTTAAAGGGACAGGTGACTTTAAATGATCCATAGTACAACTACATGTTATGTACTATGGATCATGGTTTAACCTATTCATGTTAGCAGGGGAGAATTGTAACTCTATTGCTGTAGTGTAGTGGAGGTGTGTGCTGTATATATGTACAACATATACATTACACACGTCCAGTACACTATAGCAATAGATTTACAGCCAGCCCCATCCCAGCTTCCCTCACTCACAGTTTCACTCCGATCCCTGTTGCCTCACGAGGTGCCTCTTGTAGTCGGCGCTGGGCAGGATCACTGCATTGCGTCTCGGTGCTCAGCTTGTGGGGTGCGCTTGCAATTCTGCCCTGCTAACATGAAAAGTTTAATTAATGATCCATAGTACATATACAGCACACATGTCCCATACACTGCAGTAATAGAGTTACAATTATCCCCTGCTAACATGAATAGGTAAAATCATGATCCATAGTACATACTAGTACATAACATACTACAGATCATTTACCCCTTCATGTTAGCAGGTCAGAATTGTAAATCTATTGCTGCAGTGAATTGGGAATCTGTACATGTACTATGTTCTACATATAGAATGCACTACAGCAATAGATTTACAATTCTGCACTGCTAACATGAATGGGTTAAATGATCCGTAGTACAACTACATGTTATGTACTATTATGTACTACGGATCATTTAACCTATTCATGTTAGCATTGGATAATTGTAAATCTATTGTTACAGTGCATTCTATATGTAGTACATAGTACATGTACATATAGAGTGCACTGCAACAATAGATTTACAATTATCCCCTGCTTAATAGTGCCCCCCCCCTTGCCCTCACTCACTGTGCGGGAGAGCAGCGACGAGTCAGCGCTGGTCCGGTGGGAGAAGCTCCAGGTGGGATCCTAATTTAGCTGGCCCAGAGGTGCCGGCCAGCTAAATTAAGATCTCACCTGGAGCTCCTCCCACCGGACCAGCGCTGACTCGCAGCTGCTCTCCGGCAATGAAGGACGGCGCTGAGCTAAAGAGGAGCGTTGCATCACTGCTGCTCCTGTGGGCGGCGCTCCGAGTGGGGCCCTCTGGGCAGTCGCCGGCCACCTAAATTAGGACCCCACCTGGAGTGCCGCCCACCGGAGCAGCAGTGACGCGACGCTCACGAGGTAATATAAAAAAACCATAGCGCAAGCTTCGGCTCTATGTTTCGTGGCATTTTGACAAGTACAAGTACTTGTTAAAATGCCCTGTATCGGTCACGATACCGATGCTTGTACCGGTATCGGGACATCCCTAGTCGCCACCTTTTCTTCAAGTGAAACCCGAACAATCTAGCACCGCAATTTTGTTTTTTGGAGAGTATAGAGGAGAAAGCGAGGAGAGGCAGCCAGGAGAAAGTGCAAGAAGAGACAAGGGAGGCAGTAAGGAGACTGGCTGTAGAGGACTAGTCCCAGCATTACAAAATAAATATCAAGCGACATATGTGTTGTTCCGGGGTGGCTCCCTGATGTCTCCAGGGTCTCAGGTGGCCTTTGCGGGCTTTCACCAGGGCTGTGCTGGCTCTCAGGTGGACTCTGCGGGCTCTCATATGAGCTGTGGAGGCTCTTAGGTGGACTCTGCAGGCTGGCAGGAGGCTGTGCATGCTCTCAGGTGGGCTGTGCGGGCTTTCAAGTGGCTGTCTGGGGTCTCAGTTGGGTTATGTGGGCTATGCCGGCTTTCAGGAGTGCCGTGCAGTGTCTCACCAGGGGTCTGGATTCGGGCAGCGTGGTGCCCCTTGCTGGGGACCTCAGCAGTCTTCCTGTGAGCCACGTGCCCGCACATCTCCTCTTCTGCCTTCCTGACACTTGTCAAAAAATTTAAGTGTCCGGGTGTCAGTTGGCCTGAAACCCGGACACAGGACTCAAAAACCGGACTGTTTGGGTGAATCCAGGACAGGTGGCAACCCTAGAAGGAGAATCTGACTGCTTGAGACCCCAAGATGTTATTAGGTGATTTAGCTCACCAAACTCAAGCTAGAATTAAAGTAACACTTTTGGGTGGACTGACCCTTTAACTGAAAGCTTGCCTTGTATGCTGCAAAGCATTCCAGAGCTGAAGGTGATACTGCGTGTCAGTAGATGTAACTGTTTGCACAAGTGCATTGGGTTGATTTACTAAAGGAGTAGAGCATGGTTACTTTGCAAAATGAATTTTCTTTGCAATGAAATTTTCACTTAACTTATTAAAAATGTAGTAAAGAAGAACTCTAGGATTTATTAAAATTAACCCTTGCAGTGGGACTACCCCTGCACTGCAAGGGTTAAGCGCTCAGGGATTAAAATAAAGTAGATATACTCAACTGAGCCTCGGTCCTGCCTGGCTGCTAAACAAACAAACAGACAGCGCCTTGTCCTCGTGTAATACAGTTTATTAATCAATGAACATACAAGCTGACATAAAATATTACTCACATGGTAATCACTGAATGAATGGTACAAGGCAGACCCCACACAATGCTGCATTGCTATCTGCCGCAATTCTGGGAATATAACCCCTACCTCAGAGCTAGCAAATGTAAAATGAAATACAAATATATAGAGACTGGGTGAGCACCATGTGACCCAAAACCAAACCCACTTAATCAGATGCAGCTGATCACCATCTCCTCATTAGTGGGAAATGCACAGAGTAAGGTAGCAGTAGAAAGTGCTGGTTTAATGCAGTGCAGGGATAGTTAGCTGAATAGTTAACTGGATAGTGTACTGATCATTCATCCACTGTTCGATATACAGCACCATACATTGCCAACATTAAAATCGCCCGCCAAAACGGCGGTATACGTGGCCACATCGTCAACCCACAGATAATTGCACGCAATGTTGTGAGCTCCACCTGGTCGTTCCATGCATGTAGCAAAGGCAGCCGATGGCATGATGAACCTGACGATCGAAGGAGGACGTGCTATAAAGGCCAGCTCCGTCTCTCAGTACACCGCAGGCAGGCTCAAGCCAAACAACTGACAGCCAACCAATAAGCGCCAGTGTCCCATACCCCCAGCACAGACCGAGGACAAACCCAAGAAAGCTGCATGTCAAAGAAGAACAAGCCAAGTAAAACCGCATGACATCAGACAACATATCTCATGTGAATCTCATATTCAAATCCCACAGAAGACACATGAAAACCATAAAGTTGTCAATCATTAAAAAAAAAATGACTTAAATTATTAATGCCCCATGATCACTTGTTACAACAAGAGAATACATCCGACCAACATGGTCCTGATCGTTATGGTACATGGTATCCATCCCATACATTATAGTACATCATATCAATTACATTAAAATGCCCAACAAGGTTGTACATGTATATATTTAAAAAAAACAGCACTAAAAATCTAGGAGAAAAAAAGGGGGGAAAACCACAATTACCCATGTACATATCTCTATTTGCCAATACTGTATATGTATATTAAAAAAAAGGATATTTAGTTAAAATTAATAGAGAAAAGGATATTTGAAGAAAAAAGTATGCAAATTATATATACCATTAGTATATAAAATATACATAT
>NW_017306829.1:751331-766451 GCF_000935625.1 Nanorana parkeri | reverse complement strand
TATTTTTTATATATATATTATTTAAAAATCTTTCTATAACCTCTGTTAAATATCCACTTATCGTCAGAAGTGCTCTCTTAATACATGGCTCAACATCAAAAAGACTTCATTTACAGACAAACGCAGAAACCCAGACCCATACTCAAGAAAAAGTAATAGCTGCTAATAGTATATTCTAACTTAGGTAAGTGCAGAGGATATTTCCAGACTTTCATTTAACCCAATAGGGGACATGCTACTCAGAGTAGAGATTCAAAAAGTCTCCCGGGAACATAATTTTTTATATCTAAGGCCTTTGTCTCCTTCCCAAGGGATAGATTCAATCCCACAAACCTTTAGTCCACCTACGCAGGAATGATGGTTCATTAAAAAGTGTTCCTGATCCTCAGCGTTCTGATCATGCGACCAACATATAGCTTGCCTCATGGGCTGATAAGTACATAGATCACATACTGAGATCCACAGTTGATAAACTGTTTAATGGGGTGAGACACCCCTTCAGATGTCTGACATTTTTTGAGTCTGTGCCAAATATACAAACACGCTCCACAATTGGGAACTCCACACTTATAGTTTCCTGTCTGTCCAAACAGCCCTAATGATGTTTTGGTACTTGCAGCATTCTTAACCTTACTTGGGGCCAAGACACTTTTCAAATCTCTGGGTTTTTAAAAAACGATGTTGAGGACTGACGGAATACTCTCTTTTAGAATAGGATCTCCTTCTAAAACACTCCAATGTCTCTTGAGGATTTTCAAGAACTGAAAAGCCCTACAATTGTATTGTGTAATCAATGGGGCTAGTCTTATTTGTTCCATAGATTTAACCTTAGACTTTTGCTTGATGATTGAGTGCTTGACTAAGGATTCCTGGATCATCCCTAATTTATAACCTTTGTCCAGAATTTTGTTGCATAAAACCGCACCTTGATTAGCATGGTCATCATCCCTGGTACAAGTCCTTCTCAGTCTATGGAATTGTCCATCTGGGACATTCTTTATCCAACGGGGGCGATGACCACTGCGGGCATGCAAAAAAGAATTGCCAGCCGTAGGCTTGAAATGAGTGCGGGAAATGATAACCCCATCATCATCAAGCCTTGCTCTAAATCCAAAAAGACTAAGGGGTCTATTCACAAAGCTGCCGTAGGCAGCCGAGTGAATAACCGACCCGAAGTGAAGTGAGCCGAACGCTGAAATGAGCCATGCACCGACTAAAATCAGCCGTACCTCGGCTTGCTGAGGCTGGCTTCAGGTCGGCCAAACATGCTCAGCATGTTCGGCCTACCCGAAGTGCAGAAGGAGTTCAACTCAGCCGAAGCAACATCTGGATCGGCTGAGCCGAACCTCCGGCATGCTACTCGCTGCTGTTCGGCCTATTCTCATAGATGCCGAACAGCAGTGAGTGAATAAAAAATAAAATAGAAAACGATTGAGCGGAGATAGCAGTGACAGCTAGCCGGGACCAGCTGTCATTACAATGAGAGCTTGTCAGAGCCGGCGGTGATATAAAAAAGCTGGCTCTGCTAAGCTCTCATCCTAATGATGGAACAGCGTCCCTGGTTACCTGGTAACCAGGGATGCTGATCAGTCATTACACTGAGAACCCGGCGGTTGCTGCCGCTAGAATAAAAAAAAAATCAGCATAGGAATGCATAGCTGTATTCCATTGCTATTTCAATTTGCAATATCCAATAGCATGCTGGTTATTGCACCTGCCCTGTGCTGCTGTCAATCATTAGAAGGGGACCTGATGGAGAACTTCAGGTCCCCTCTGCTGATTGACAGCAGCAGTGGGCAGGTACAATAGCTAGTTTGCTATTTGCTACTGCAAATTGAAATAGCCAATAGCAATGTAGCTATGCATTCCTATGCTGTTTTTTTTTTTATTCTGACGGCAGCCGGCGGCTCCGATGTCAGAAGAAAAAAAAGACAACAGAACAGGGAAACTTTCCAGGAGAAGTGTTTCTCTCCCAGCCGGCTGGGAGCCGATATCTAATAGCGGGAGACTCCCGGAGCGTCCGGGAGAGTTGGGCTGTCTGGAGATCAGTGTCCCTGGTTACCAGGTAACCAGAGATGCTGATCCGTCTGTGTAATTGGCCGGAGCCAGCCGTGAGATGACGGCTGGCTCCGCCCAGCTGTCAGTAGTTTCACCTGGGCTCAGTCGAGCCGAAGCATATGGCTTCGGCTCGACTGAGCCCCTCGGCCAACTTCGTGAGCTGTACGGGCTATAGTGAATAGCTCGTACAGCAGCACCGAAGGGGTTCGGTAGAACCGAAGGGGTCCTGAGATTTGAGATCTCGTATAGCTTGTCTTTCTGCCACCGATAGATTCATCACAGGTGGTTTACTATTTTTAGAACATAACTGAACCAAATCATTGTATACTAATTGATGAAAGGTTGTAATAAAAGGCTCCTTTCAGTGTTGGGGATAAAAGATGGATTTTGGCCTAAAAGGAGTGTGCCTTATATCTGGATCAAAAAGGTCACACATATTCTCTACTGGGAAATTACCATTCCAGAGCTCTTCCAAGCACATTAGAGTATTATAATCTACTTCCTCTTCATCGAAATTAGAGAGTTCAACCTCAGGTTCAGTCAGACTTGTATTGTTCTCAGAAGCATGAGCATTTTTATTGTTGTCCTGAACCCTATAGTGCCTATGGAATGTAAGTTTTCTAATACATGCATGCAGGTCTAGAAAAAGGTTATATTGCACTGGGAAAGCTGTAGGGGCAAAGTTAAGTCCTTTTTCTAAGAGCACGTTCTATATCCCTTAAAAAATTGTGTGGAAAGATTGCAAATTTTAATCGAGCTGCCAATCCCCTTAGGGACTACTGATGCACATTTTTCCCTTTTTTGCTGTACCTTTCTTCCACCTCTGCATCCCCTATAGCGTCCCTATGTGGGACCCCAGTGGACTTCTGACATAATCTTGAAAAAGACTGTTCTTTTTAGGGGCAACACTTTTGGTCTAGCTCCGCCCACTACTTGGGACCCTTCATTCTCTTGACTATATGCTGCTGCCGACCACGAGATATCGAGTGGTGCTGGATCTGATATTAAGAAATGCTCCCTTTCTGGTGTACGGCAAGCATTTAAAACAGCAGAATTTTGTGAGCCACAATGACTGTCTGGGGCTTGAACAAATGGAACATCTCCCCTCTTATTGCTTTCTGAACTAGCATTGGTTTATAAGGAAGAGCAGAAGAAGACTGGGGCCCTAATTTAGAACCCGTATCATGGCTGTGTTGGCTAATAGTAATTGTATTAGTGCACAAGGTACTAGTACTAATAATACTACTATTGGTGCCATATGTATGATTGTGATCATATGTATGGTTTTTATTTCATATGTATTCCGTAATTTAGGAAGTCGTGTTTCACCATAGTTAACCAAATTCAAATTTTTTTTAAAATCCCTTTCTTCCACCCTGTGGATTTAGATGGATTAGGGCGATTCCTAATCGGAATAAGATTCGGATTGGATAAATGTGAATCAGATTGTGTCCCTTTTTGAAAAATTGTGAAAAATATCACCTTGACAGAAATCCTTTTCATCTCTATCAAATTTACCCCCTTTTTCAAACTCCACAATTCCAGTATTGATTGATTTTATGTCAGCTTGTATGTTCATTGATTAATAAACTGTATTACACGAGGACAAGGTGCTGTCTGTTTGTTTTGCATGTTTTGTGAGGAATACTTCCCAGTGTCCTTTTGATGATGGCAGCCTGCAAACGATTGTTGGTGGAGAATATCATTGGGAGTCTGCTGAGCGCTGTGGTGTGCATTTTTCTGCCTGGCTGCTAGACCGGAATCCACAGCTTCTTCTGCCCCGGGTTCTGGCAGTCAAAGGACCCATGACGTCATCATGTCTAATGCAGGTCCATTAGACGTCAGCACGATCAGGGACATACCACAGCCAATGGGAGGGGGAAAGAGGTGAGCAGTCACTGCCACAGGACCGAGGATCAGGTGAGTGTCTTTTCCTTATTTTCTCTCCTAGACGAAAATGTGCGCTTAACCCTTGCAGTGCGGGGGTAGCCCCACTGCAAGGGTTAATTTTAATAAATCATGGAGTCCTTCTTTAAGGAAACAGGCTATATGTGTTAAGTAAATCAACCCCATGGAGTTTTCATATTTAAATGCACAATCCTACTTTAGTACATACAGTATTTGATTAATAGGTTATAACCTGAAAAACTCCAGCATTACCTTTGGCTTTTACTGTCCATTGTGGAACAGAAACAGGTTATATACAATGTAAGTCAATAAGTCATAATAAAATGAATAGACATTAATGCATATAGAAACACCTTTCATACTGCGTTTAATATGCCTATTATACTGTACAGTAGTTGTAGTCAGTATTTTGCCATTTGTGCCCAGTGCTAATGTTTCAGCTTTAAATAGCTTGTATTTAAAAATTAGCCTCTAGCATGCCAGGTACGGATACGTACAGAGGTCTTTTATGGTGGTGAGTTGGCCTGTTAGTTGGACTTTTAGGCCACCCTCACACTTATACAATGAAGTAGCGCACCAATAAAAGGTGTGTTCTACTGCATGTTACTTCAGCTCATGGCACTGTTAGGTTGCGGTGCCAATAATTTAGAATGGCATCCCAATGCACAAGTACAGTTGGTGCCCATGGGCATACAGTAGGCTGTGTTAAAAAAAAATGCTGCAGGTCCAGTGTCTAGCCTGTTGCCGTGCATTGGCATCCCATTCAAAAAGAATGGGCTGCCTTAGCTCAGCTTACGTTAACATACAAAATACTGCAGCTTAACAGACCAGGCAGCTGTAAGGGAGCTTTACTGGACCACTGAAATGCCTCCTGTTTCACCAGGAGAAGTGAGATTTGAAGGGGTAAGGCAGAACTAGATAAGAAGTTAGTTTGTGATTCAGTATGCAAGATTCCACTCAGAAACAAAATCAACACAACTATTGCACGCAAAACACACCTTTGTCAAATTCAAGCCAACAAAAAGGGATGTGATGTACTCTCAAAATGCATTGCCAGGTTACTGCACATGATCCGGAATCTTGTGCTACTGGATCACATTGGCGCAGCCAACAGGGTGCCCCCACCACATACATCCAGCATGGTTCCTGGAAGAGCCAAAGAGAAGTGCTTCAGCTGTTTAGTTCCACACTGCTGACAATGGTGGAATATTTCCATGTACCATCTCCTCTCTGTGTGGACGTTTGGCTGGTGGGCTGTTCCTCTTATGGATTTTATGGGCTTGTTAAATAAACCTATCTTCTTTAATTGCACCAGGTTGTGCCGTTTTTTTTGTGTTGCATAGATTCCACCAAGACCTGAAATCCGTTTTAGTAAACGGTCCCTTTAAGCTACATCAGTAGGAGGAAAATAACTGCATTGAAAAGGCGCACTGTTTTTTTATACCATGTGGCTCAGTATCAGAATCAGGAAAAATTCCGATCTGAACAATACCGTTGTCATACAGTGTTATCTTACAGCTTCTAGGTCATCTTGTTTTAATCTGTTAAATAATTCATTTTAATAAATAGGTTTGGCGGGCCATTGTTCACTGAAGCAGCTCAGTTTTGGCTGTTGTATAACATTTCACATTGCAACCCAGCAACAGAAAATAGGAAAATAATTTGAAAATTACAGCAATAGCATTTTCAATTAGTATAAGACATTCTCTCTCTCAACTGAATACAAAAGAGCGGCTGAACGAATTTCTATTGCATTGTATTTATTGATACATCCTGTCTTGTCCATATTGTAAACCAAAATGTGCATATTGTTGCATCATTGTATTAAAGTTTACATCACAAAATAACAGAGCCCAGACTGTCCTTTTAAAACTAATGCAAATATGAACATATGATAGATAGAAATATTATGATGATTATTATTATTATTATTATTATTGTTGTTGTTGTCGTGTATGACTTTATGTAGCTGCACTGTGCACAAAGTTCATAAAATTATTTAACTATAGTATTAAAATATTACTATTATTGTTGTGTATAACTTTATGTTACTGGACTGTGCTCATAGTTCATAAAGCCATTTAACTATTATATAGAAATACCCATATTATATATAACTATTATGAAGCCCGTCGGCAGTGCGGGGCCCCGGTGTTCGAACACCGGGACCGTACACTGCCATATATTGCAGGACCGCGCTGAGGCTGTGGGGGTGCCCAGGACCGGACCGGGCCCCCCCACAGCCTTAGGCCCCGGTTCCCCGGCACCGCCTGCACTGGCGGTAGTTCCGCCACTGGCACTGCCTAGCCTTTTAAAATGGGTCATGTAGGTAGAAAAATCTTGGACAATTTGGAGGTGGATGGTCGGATGGGATTTACTTTTATCTTCCATTATTTCATCTTTAATGTTGCTGATGTCCTGCAGCCTCTTTACAACCTCTCCCTGTCCACATGCACTACAGTGATAACAGGCTGCATGTGTTTTTTTCACAGGGCCTATCCCCTAATTGTTGCTGGCTGCAGTTGTTGTTTTTCACAGACCTTTTTGTAAAAGGAACTTCAATGCAATTGCAAGGTTCACTTTATTGAAAGGTCCCTTCCCCAAGTCAAATTGCCTGCAAAGGCGATCTAAAAAAAATAACTCAGTCCCAGCTTCCAACACTTCCTAGAGTCATGGGTAACATTAACGTGACTCACCGGTGCATCCAGGGATAGCTGGGAGCTCAAAATTACACACGGATATGCCCCTGCAATGTGGAGTGGGATTTGGAATGACTAGCTATCCCAAGAGGCAGCAGTGAGGCATGGTGACGTCACCAATACCTCCTGGAAGTGTTGGAAGCCGGGGCTGCAGTGTTTTTTTTTGTTTTTCTAACAACAGTTGTATTTTTAAATTGAATTTACAGGTGATTTGCCTTTAGGGGGGAAGGCGGGGCTTTCAACTGAAGGGGGGGGGCTCGCAACTGACAGCTGGGTGGAGCCAGCCGTGATCTCATGGATGGCTCTGGCCAGTTGCAATGACAGTTCAGCGTCCCCTGGTAACCAGGGGACGCTGAACTAATGCTGGATTCATTAAGAACTTTCCACTCGTCAAGCTTCAGCCAAAAATCTTTTGGTTGGCGTGGAAGCCATAGTGTCTGGCAACTTAATACTGATGTCTGTGTTCCTGTTTGGGAGATTCGCAAGCTCTGCCGAGTTGTTATTGTAATGACAGTTCGGCGTCCCCTGGTTACCTGGTAACCAGGGGACGCTGAACTAATGACAGCTCAGCGGAGCAGGCCATGCTATCATGGACGGCTCTGACGAGTTGTCATTGTAATGACAGTTCAGTGTCCCTGCCTAGCCAATCAACAATATTTGTGGCTGTTGTCTTTTTAATAAAAGTACACTCATTTATTTTTAAAGATAAAAAAATATATTGTGGCCTAACCCATCAGCTTACATACTGTCCACCCGCTGTACAATATTCTTGGCTGTTGTCTCCCCGATAATAAACTTAAATTTTTATTGCAAGATAAAACTTGCCTTGTGTCTTTCTGTTTGCTGCCTATTTAAGTTAGCCAGTTTCTACTACACACCTATAGTCAGTATATTTTGGGAATAATTGAGGATAGGGGGGTGGGACAGGAATGTGGGACATGGGTCACAGAACAGGACACAGACCGCAAAAAATAAACTGACATGGCGTTTCCACTGTTTAAAATGACAACTTTCTTTGCCTATACATACACTTTATGTGGCCTGCTTTCTAATTGTTAACAATGGAAGATGTCTGATCTACCCCTTGGCCGGTTCCAAAACAACTTGGATAGTCTGTGCACATAAACTTCCAATAGTGTTGTGTTCAGCTCACCAATCACCCTTACATGATGCTTTCACTTCACAAAAAATTGAGCCATCTATAGTTTCCCTGACAGATCAGTAAATGGAATTCTAAATGGTAACTGTGACTACATGGTGATCAGTTTTATGAGTTAAATGTGTATTGGTGTTGAGTTATGTTTGAGTGCGTTATACTGTGTAAACTGGTTAGAAAAAGACTATCAGCACCATCCCTAGTTATCTCCCATTGCTCTGGAGCTCGTTAGCAGGGGAAGCCCTGTGGTGTTGAGCAGACTGATTGTCTGGGGAGGGGGGATGTGATGGGATTATAATCTGAACTCATCACTTGCTGTATAAAAGTTTGTGCAGTTGCTCAATAAATCAGAGTTTGTTTACCCTACACTCGTGTCTCGACCAGTGACTGGGGAAACTGAGAGCTACAGATCAGCGGGTTGCAATATCTCCTCAGCAAGGAAGAAGACAGCGGCGGACACCGAGGTCCGTCACAGTAACAATACCTCAGAAGCAGCCACTTTACTCCCTCACATTAATAAAACAGAAAGAAAAGTAAACAATGAATCTTCAGGTTTCTATGAACAACTCTTTCACGTGTTCTTTTCCTTAATTTTTATAGTGAGACTTTTTAGCATCTGTGCCTTTGGTCTATTTAGCACATTCAGCAACAGTTACCTGTCTGTTCCTTGAGTTGGAAAAAATAATAAACCCCCATATTTATGGCAGCTTTCACTATTGTCATAACCGATCTATCCTAAGAGACATAGGGGTTGATTTACTAAACCAAATAGGCTGTAAGGAAATTTGCACTTTGCAGGGGAATATGCATCATGTTTGTGCAATATTTGCATTGAAATTGCATTCCATCTCTAGGATGTACATATCTTTAAGCTTTTAGAACCATGTACTACTTGGACATTTCCAGTGATATAACTTGACAGTAAAATGTCTGTTTCAATTTAACATATCATAAATACAATAAAAAAACTATTGTAAATGTTATGTTTATTAGAAATTAATTTAATGACATACATTTTCTACAGTTGATTTTTAAAAACTGATTTGCAGAAATAAGAAAACATTACTCTTCATATAAAAACATAGATTTAGTCATATAATATAAAATAAATATACAAAAATATATAAAAAAAAGAAATTTCTTAAAAATGTTGGTCTATATACAAAACACTTTTTCAAAGCACAGTATTATAAAATATACTTATTATAGATATATATTTTAATTGTGTCATCTGTTCACACATGTCTTTTCTAGAGCCATACAGAGACACCAAGTTGTCCATTGCTAGGTGTATGCAAGACCATGAGCTAAATCTGGATTTGACCGTGATGACTGCCATTGTCCTAAATGTCTTGGTTGTCTTCATTTTCACCTGGACTTAGTTAAAACAAATCTTAACTCCAACATTTGGCATTTTAAGGAAAACTGACAATATTTGAGAGGGTTGAATTCATTAAATAAATAGATTCCCTTCTGCCATGCCTCATAGTGGCACATTTTCAAAAAGGTGAAAGGAGTGGATAAATACATATTATAAAAATGCAAAAGTTTCCAAACCTTAATAAAAAGCTAGCTAAAAAATTCTTCAGTGTTTCATTGTTTTCTATTCTACTTATATTCCTTTTGAAATCTAAAATAAGTTCACAGTTGTGAGGTGCTATGTATAGCACTCTAAGATACATAAACCTGAGGTATGAGAAAAGGTCGGTGCTTCTTTTTGATTTTTCTCTGAATATTAAGGACTCTTCCAGGCCTTCACATAAGACATCTATGCACCTCTTAATGTGACCAGATTTAGGAAGGACAACTTCTAATGACACATACAGTAGCAACCTAGATTATCGCTCCAGAAACTGAATGTTAATTTCCTTGTCCGGTACTAGAAGTGTCCTGGTCATAGGTTTCACCAGGATTCCTGGGCACTCGGGTCGAATTTCAAAATGAGTAAGGATCTGCAATGGATATCAATAGGTCATTAGTGTCAAGATAAAACCTAAAATAAAATAATGTTTTCCAATCTAACGTCAGAAAAGACACAAAAAGGGACTTTCAGTGTATGCAGTATTAAAAAGTCCACCCAAAAATGTGTCTTTCAGCTTTTGGAACATGTTGTTTAGATTGCCAATTAGCCTTATATATTTCCTAGCGCCTTGGGTATCAGGTTGTGCTTAGTAGCCCAGTAGTTCATGGCATTAGACCTGTACTAACAGTTTTAAATGAAATAAGTGAAATACCCTCATATTGTGGGGAGGGGAGAAAAAAAATCAGAAACTGCATTTCAAAGGTTTTACTGCAAGAGTCCATATAAACACTGCAGCTGATTCATGTCCACAAAATACAACAGAACTGTAGAATCCTTCATACAATATTCTTACGTTTGTTTTAAACAACCCTTTATTTATATATATATATAATCTTCTCTATAGGCTTCTAAAATGTCTCAGATACGCCAAACAGTGATATCTCCCTGCCATAATTCTTGGATTCTGTCCACCTGGGAGCATTGAGTGTTCCTGCCTTCCACTGTGTGTCTTAGACCTTCTTGCTATATTCTCCACATTATGCAATACAAAAAAATCCTGCAGGGATTGAAGGCACCCCTCAAAAAGGTCACAGCAGGTATGCAAGAATTTAAGCACAGAGATGTCACCAACAGAGCCTCAAGGGATATGAGGAATTGTCACATGGCTTAATTCATCAGTATGCAATACAAACTAAAGTATCAAAATACGGGTGGACTGAACCTTTAATAGAAGTTGGCAATGTCCTCTTACCCGTGAAAGAGCAAGGTAAACCTCTAGTTCAGCTATCCTCCTCCCAATGCAGCTTCTCTTTCCGAATCCAAATGGAATAGAGGCATATGGATGGTGGCACTCATCTTTCTTCAGCCAGCGCTCTGGTTTGAACTCATTGGGGTCTGAGAAGAATTTCTCATCTCGTGATGTAGCATAGTGGCAGAGGGTAATAAGTGTCTGGAAAAAAATGATGTATCAATTAACGTTTTGCCTTTATCAAATGAAGCATAATATTGTGTGTGTAGCATGTTTGCAGAATATTTACAGAATTACTAAATGAACACAATATATATGACATCAAATTGTATTTATATATTAATCTTGTATATATGTTTAACTTACTTTTTTTGGTATGGTGTACTCTCCTATTTGGATATCTCTATCTGATACAACTCGTGCATTGCCAGGAATTACAGGATACAACCTACAATGAATAAAAAGAACTTACAGTTACAATAGTGATTTTTTTAAATAGAAAACAATCCATTCTATTATTTATCCAGTAAGACAGCGCTTTCCATTGTTTGCATTTTTTTGTATCTTTTAGGGGACAATTAGACAGAGCACCTGTTTGGGGGCCCTGTGAGGTTTACAACTTATGCCACAGTAATTGGAGTAGACACTTTGTTTTCTCTTTCCTGATGCAAGTCAGGGCATAAAACCAGTCCCCCTACCCAATCCATTAAAAACAGATAACTGATTGGCACTAGAGGACAGGGCAGCAACATTTTGCTTATACCAGAGGAAATAAACAAGAAGTCAAAATGGGATTTCATTTGATAGTAGCGTCATCATTTTTGCTTGTAGTCCCATAACATACTCTATTGCCCAATACTGTTTTATTAATACATTTATCCTAGTTAGAATATCCTCTTTCTGGAAGCTACTCTGGTATATATTGCTGTGCATTATTTTCACAGCGGCTGGGTCTTACTTTGGAAAATACATGCCTTCCCCATGCACCCCTGTACTTCTTTTGTTTTATTTATGTAATTTTTACCTTAATACTTCTTTTACAACAGCCTTCATTAACGGCATTTTAGCTACGTCAGCTGCAGTTGCAATCTTCCGTCGTTGTTGCACATCTGTGATCTCTTTATACAGAGCGGCCTGTATTTGTGGATGTCTTGCTAGTTCATACAGGGTCCAGGAAAGTGTACTTGATATCTGCCATAAATAAAAACAAAGATTATGATAACAGGAGAATCCTGTATACAATATAATAAATACACTTGTTGCAGAAACCATCTAGAGCCTACGACTGGCAGACCAGTGCTGGCATTATTGCAATTAGTATAAATAAAGAGCAACTCCAGACAACAAGTGAAGGCAGTCAGTGAACTATTAATTCTATTGAGCAAATACTAAAACTACCGAAGGCACTGACACTTTTATATGAGACTTTCAAGGTAGCAAAGAGCAACAGTTGACTTGCCTTACAAGCAGGGGTTCTCAGACCACCAGCATAATGGCCAAAGGTAGTAGAGTGTATTACTGAACTGTAAAGTTTGAAGTACTGAACAGTTAAGCAAATGCTATTTTTAGGTATCGCAGAATTACATTTCCAATTTTACCTAAAGTTTATCTTTATAGAAATATCACCTTTCAGTTATTAATGCAAATCTTTAAAATGCCAGAGCACTGCATATAATAATTGTAAATCGAATGATATTTTCTTGCTATCATTTATAAACTAACACTGTGTAGTGTATTTTGTGAAACCTTCGATAAACCCTTACCGTGTCTACTCCAGCCAGAAGCAGCTCGGTAACATTGCCATAGACTGACTTCATGGGTATTTTTTCCTGGGCCAGGTAATAGGTCAAGAATTTTCCTTCCACTTTCTCTCCTCGGGACACTTTCTCAGCTACATCAGCCATTCTTTGATCAATGTGTCCTTTAGCTGCACAAATAAAATATTTAATTAAGAATAAAACAGATGCCATCATAGTCTTAACAATTGGTAAGCAATGCATTTATTTTCTAGGCCTACTTCTACTTTAACAATGTATGAGGTTTCAGTCTATTCAATCTTCAGTAATGGAGTTGTATATGTAAGCAGTGAAAGTCTATGGAAGAGCTATATTAAGTGTGTTTATTTGAATGATGGAGACACATTCAAGTGTAACTGTTGGCAAAATAAAAAATGACATATGTGATATAGTCTTTCACTAGCATTAACACATCTTCCCCTGTTGATTGTGTCAGTAGATCCATTATTTTTCCCCTTTCTGTAAAATGTCAAGCTGTCCAGCAAAAGTGATAGTGGGAGGGTTTGGAAGAAACCATATAAGACCACCAGGAGTGCTTACAGCTGCCAGACTTTATTTGTATAGCGTAAAGCTTTTCCAGAAGATTAAAAATAAATATTGCTGTAATTGCTTAAACAATGTTAGCTGGAATTCAGCTTTCATTTGTCTGTCTTTTACTTAAAAGCCATTTAAAACTACATTTCCATCTAAGACTACCCTGTCCATAAGGTGACAACCCTGCTATGCAATTTCACTGCAGAATGAACAGCATTGTCACCCTGTTACAGGAAGTGGGGAATACTGGCAGGAACAATAAGTTATAATACTATGCTACAGCGGGACTCAAAAAAACAGAAACTGCTGTGTTAATGATAGTGACGGTCCGCATCATATATTAAATGTTTTATTTTGTTTATATTTTGATTATATTTATACTTTAACTACCTATAATTAAAGCTGTAACAATTGAACCAATGATTATGTTTCAAATGTTCCCCAAGAAAAATCAGATTTTAATATACTGTATTCTAAAGTGGAAAAATATGGATTTTGACCTGTTGTGGGTTACTTCACTTTGCTCACATTAGTTAGTTACCCCTTTATTAAAGATGGGGTTAATCATGTTTCATAAAACCCATATAATATATGTTAACCAACATCCATACAGGCAGATTATCACTCCAGATTCTAAAAATGAACATGTTGTAGATTTCTAGGTCATTCATTTTTAAGCAAACAAAGAAAACAAAATCAATACTTGTAAGTTAAATATATACTATAATTGGCCTTATCGATGTATACACAGCAGTAACATCTAGTTCTACTCTCAGTGTTTGCCCATTATAGGTAAAAGACCCTGGAGGCGGCATCATGAAAGCCCAATCTGGCTGATGTAAACTTTCTTGTGTCCTTCATACAATCAAGAAGAGGAAATGGCTGTAGTCCTTGGACTGATAGGAAATACAAAACACAGCTTACATCAGCCCCACTAACTATTCACAGGAAAGATAACTGCCTAACTAAAGTATGAGATGCAGATGTTTCTGTCTATCCTATAATAACATAGTAAAAACAGTCTTTAAAATAATAAATATATACATATATATCAGGGACGTGCGGTCAGGGGAGGCAGAGTCTCACCTAGAATCATGGAGGAAAAAGCTGTCAGCTTCACGTCTGAAGATGACAGCTTCCACTGTGCTGTATTTAACATTAAAGCTGCCGTAAGCATCAAACCCTTTTATCATAGGCCATATGATTATAACAAAAACTATAATTTGCTAATAGACGCAGGGCATTTGCCCATTGTCCATTATTCTACAACATTGAATGTAAAAAAATTGTACGTTCTTTTTCAGTAGTTCAGGGAGAGTGGAAATTACTGGGTGGAAAATTCTGCCTCATAAAATATAAGCTAGTAAATAAAATAGAACGGCAAGAACGTTAGGACCCCCTGCCTTCATGGCCCCCATAGTAGTTGTAACAAATGCAGTTAGATCCAAGATGATAAACACTATAGAAATAAATGTAAGGTCTAATGAAACATACCAAAAGCAAACATGTAATCCCAGGACTCGCAGAACTTTTGCCAGGGCTTTCTGAAAATTTTGTGCAAAAACTTTGGCATGGCCATGGTTAGAAGGGTCATGACAAACATAGTGTTGATTGACTGAATGAATTTCTCGGTTTCTTTTGGAATAGTTGTCTCCAGGCATCCAATACGGGACTCAAACAGGACAGAGGAAATACCTTGGAAAATGTAAACCAGGAAAACGTATCAGAAAATGTGCAAACGAAATCTGTTATACATGATTCAAGATAGCAGCATTGTGGAGATACGACAGTAACTTTTCTACCCCGGAGAAACCCTAAAAATAGTTTTCAGGTCCCAGGGAACACCTACTAAAATGTATATCTATCGTTTACTGTACTTTAGCAATCTCAGTAAGTTATAGATACAATATAACATAATAATAAATAAAGGAATAAAGAATGTGGCATACCTAGACCTGGACCTAGACCTGATATCCAAGAGAGATCCTATGTAATACCCTCAGTTCTATATGGTGAAATCATTTTCAGTAATAATATTAACATCATAATATTAAAATGAAAAATAATTATATCCAGAAGCAAGACTCCCTTACTTCTGTGTTCATTAGAGATATACCTCCTTGATTTGGGTTTCAGTGAAAGGCCCCTTTACATTGGCGGTCAGTAGAAAGAATGCCCCCCCCCCCGCCCCCCCCCCC
>NW_017306829.1:748433-751268 GCF_000935625.1 Nanorana parkeri | reverse complement strand
TGCATTGTTACTGACAGCTAAAAAGATCAATGGTGTCAGGCCGCTGGCTCTGGCCAAAGACTTCTGGATTCTGGAACTATGCAGGCACCATCAGGTTGAAGGTCAATCTGCCACTCTTCAATGAACCCCTTGCAACCTCTGGAAGAACCTTGGTTGAGAATGGCTGCACTAGAGGTTATTATGTGTAAAAATTATATTGCTCTTGAAGTGGAATCGGTAGTGGGAAATCAGGAGTTTGGTACCTTGTATTTAAATCTCTTACATCTTTTCATAGAGCAGCCTATCAGCTTCACATTAGCTACATGGAGTCAGACCGCACAACACAGCTCTGAACACTGCAGCACTTGAAAGCATTGAATTAATTAATTCCTACATTGTAACAATTATCTGGACACTAAAGTACATTGGAGCAGTGAGTGGGTGAATATATTCCTATATTGTAACAATTATCTAGACACAGGCATAATTGATGAACATATTTTACTTTGATAATCAGTTAATTGCTACAAGTTCAAGTTTTATAGGATCACTGAATCTGTTTAGTGGGTTATTTAGCAAATAACACGTTGAACTATGTACAAAAACGGCACTTTTATTACCTTCTAAGCCAAACCGGTAGAACTCGCTGGAAATGTCCTTGACAACATTATTTGGATTTTGTTTCCGCTGGTGATTTAACTTCTTTATAAGGTCCCCAACCACATCGCTTAGTACATCACTGTATGCTTCCACCTCCTTTGGTTTCATCATGTGTTTCCCGAGAATACTGCGGAACTGCTGCCATTCTTCTCCCTCTCTGCAAACATTATATGACCAGAAAGTAATATTTAATGACATTCCTATACAAAACGCATAGATCATGTTACAACTTACAGCATACAACTAACATAAGTACATGATAGTAGCCATCTGTAATCCCCACACAGTAGTGTATAGACTGGCAGAGGGGGGAGTAGCATTCTGAGCCAATCAGGGTCCATTGCTTGACACAGTGCCGTTAGTCTAACACACTGAACATGCTTACAGGAGGGTAGTACACGGGTGCTGCTGCTCCTTCTTTATCCAGTAAAAGTCACTTATCAGGCTTTACTGCTTGACTGTAGTATAGTATGCAGTAAGACCTGGCTGGTGGGACAATATTACAAATGCCTTGGCTGGTAACACAATTCACATTCACATATTCTAATTGGGTTTTATCTGTTTTCCTGGAGTTATATTGATGAACTAATTATGGTGATATCACTGAGTGTTCCCCAGCAGGTATATGTAATTTTTGCAACAGTGCCCTGATAGTGTATGGTTGAGAGGCGCAATGCTATCAGATAGAACTGTATGCCTTCTCATTATAAGTAAACCAGTGGACCCGGGTTATATAAAGGAAAGTGAAAATCTGTTCTTTGTTATACCCAGTACTTGTTAGTTTCTACAAAAATGAAACACTAAATGGTTCATAAAGGAACAACTTGAGTTTTTTTCCTAGTTTTAGAAATGACCTTGTGCACCATAGCACTTATATCAGTACTGCGGTCATAAGTAGAAGTTTTTACAGGATACTTACGCAGTGAGCAGACCATATGAGTGTCCCCTGTACTCCCTGTAGTCTTTCCAGGAGGAGAGATCAGAGCGAATGGGGTGTTTTCCTTCCTGTCGTAAGACCTGTTCAATCAGTGCCGGATCCGCCACATGAACAGTAAGGATTGGACCAAAACTTGCCTTCCACACCGGACCATACTTGGCTTTTCCTTGCAACTGAGGATACACATAGAAATAGCCATTATTATTTCATTTTACAGAATTATGTCACACTAATTCGTGGGGCCTCGCTCTCTCATATACATATATTACATTACTGTCTACATTTTGAGAGAATAGACTTCTAGCTTTTTTGGGAAAGTAAATGTTAACTTGCATAGACTTTACATGGTTTTCTTTTTACATTGTCAATACTGTATGGATGTAAAATTCTTGCATGTCTTGTATGAAGAGAGAAACAGTGTCTTGAACCACCCAAGGATTATTTGGTATATAGAAATGCCACTCTGATGTGGAGTGAGCTCTGTATGAGTATGTGACCTGAGTGGTCATCCTTGTCCACCCAATGTGGTGCTGAAAAGCATTACGCCATTTTGTGGTCAGGAAAGTAGTGATGCATGTTCCAAATGAGGCTCCTCGAGTTATGTGAAAGGAAATTAGTAAGAGAGGAAATAAGGTGACTCAGCATTTATATTACATAGAGTAAAACAGGCTAGCCTTAGCCTGGGGTTTCAAACAGCAGCCTGGTTCCCTTCTTATTTTTCCGAGCAGAGTGAAGGCTCTAGCAGGAGCAAAGCAATTTTGGAAACTCCTCAAATTCTGCCAGTACACTAACTATAGAAGAATGCTAATCCCAACCCCAGGATATCAGATAAAGAGCATGGGATATTACCATTATAGGAAAGAGGATCAGTCATACAGATCACCTGCCTTCCTTTCATACAGGAAACAAGCATTTTGTAAGTAGGCAGAAGTTCAGACTGAACATGCAGAGTTTTTAATAAGCACAATTAAATATTAAAGTAAAATGTTTGTTTAAAAATCATAAAACTGAACTACTAAATCATCAGCACAGGGTGATTAAATTGTATATACTATGTATATGGAATTTATAATAATGATGATGATGATAATAATAATAATAAGAAGAAGATACCAATATTAGTAATAATAGTGATATTAATCATAAAAGTACTATTATTATTTTTATTATTATTATTAATGAAAGCACTGAGCAAACTGTTGGCGCTATATAAATACTGTATAATAATAATATTATTATTATTATTAACAACAACAATG